>NW_026645690.1:0-129483 GCF_949987535.1 Balaenoptera acutorostrata | reverse complement strand
CACCCCCTATTCACCGCACAAGAATATATCTGACTAGTAAGAATCTTCAAACCTATGTATTGATATCTCTCTGTAAGTGAGTCAAGGGGGTGTAAAGCGGCATAAACACAGCCGTGAAAAGCAGCTAAACCCCATTATAAAAATAAATTACTTTTCAAAACCCGTGAAACAAAGACAGTGAAAGAGAGAGAAATTCTTACAAAATTCGTTCAGGGGCTGTGATGCAACCTGGATTGACCATATCTAGGCCCACAGCTGATTGAGACATAAGGGTGGACACTCTTGGGGCTGAGAGGTTCGGTGAGGTTGGGTGAGCCAACGCAGACCCTTTCAAGTAATACTGCATGGTACCCATCCCATGGGTCCCAAATCTCCAGGTTCAAGGGCATCTTCCTACATCGAAAACAGGCATGAGAAACCCAGAAGATGGTACACCGTGTGATCGGGAAAGGTTTCTAAAACGCACCTCATTTCTCATCTCCTTTGCTCGGGTTCGCCATTCCAGCCGATTTACTAGCCATCTCCTCCTTGGAGAATCAGCACCTTTAACCTCTTGTTCCGTACAGGTTGCAATTTGTCCTGAGGATGAACGGGAAGAGGGGGAACCAATGAGAGACTAGCTCTAGGTGTTGGGACAGGCACAGGTCACTCTATTTTCCCATCAGGAAGAAGAATTAAGCACAAGCTCAGCCTGCCCCCCAGAACCAGAAGAGGGCCTGAAGCAATCCTGCGCTTTTGCGGCCAGCTCCCAAAAAAGCGAGTTGAAAAATGGAGCTCAGGGGCACTGCAATTCACAAACCTGCAGAGTTTTAAATGATACCTCTCGTCCACAAATATATTAAGGGAAGGCAACGAAGAGGCTTTGAAAGCAAGGCAGAATTGCAGGAAACAGATTTCAGGAGGTAGATTCGAATCGCCTTGAAAGCACATGAAAAGCGGCAAAACGTGGACAATGATGCCCTTGGCCAAAAAGGGCATATGCGTTTTTTCCTGAATATATTCAGGAAAAAACACATACGCCCTTTTTGGCCAACCAAGCAACATGGAAAGTCAAATCAGCGCTCCAAAGAAGTCTCGCTTCCCAGCGGGCAAAAGGGCCATGCGGAAAAAAGTGTCCAAACCAGAAGTGCAGGACCGGCCATGGAGAAATGGGAGCCTTGCTACGCTGATGGGTGGGATGTAAATTGCCAACAGCCACTCTGGAGAAGTGTACGGTGTGTTCTGAAACATCTAAAAAACACAGCTTGGAGAGCATAGGGCACTTCCACTCATGGGCGTATAAATTGGGAAAACTAAAAATCAGCAAGACACAGGCACCCCAAAGTTTAGGGCTGCTCTGTTGACAAGAACCCCCACTTCATTACACCTTAAATATCCTAGGAAAGAGAAAAATGGATAAAGAAGTTGTGGTCCTCATGTACAATAGAATATCACTCAGCCATGAAATCAACGTCAGAAGGCTAGTAGCAGCACGATGAGTGGATTTAGGTACGACGATTCTAAGTGAAATAAGTCACACAGAAAAAGACACTTATCATAAGATATCACTTCTGGAGGGAATGTAAGAACCGCTACACTTGAACTGAATTACAAAACAGAACAGAGTCACACGTTTAGGAAACACACTATGGCTGCTGAACGGGAAAGGTGAGGTGGGGTGATGCATAAAACAAGGGTTTCAAATTAGCTCAGATACCGTTCCATAAACCCAATATGTAAGAGACAAGAACTATTCCTTTTTCAGTGAACTGGACTCAACACCCCCTATTCACCGCACAAGAATATATCTGACTAGTAAGAATCTTCAAACCTATGTATTGATATCTCTCTGTAAGTGAGTCAAGGGGGTGTAAAGCGGCATAAACACAGCCGTGAAAAGCAGCTAAACCCCATTATAAAAATAAATTACTTTTCAAAACCCGTGAAACAAAGACAGTGAAAGAGAGAGAAATTCTTACAAAATTCGTTCAGGGGCTGTGATGCAACCTGGATTGACCATATCCAGACCCACAGCTGATTGAGACATAAGGGTGGACACTCTTGGGGCTGAGAGGTTCGGTGAGGTTGGGTGAGCCAACGCAGACCCTTTCAAGTAATACTGCATGGTACCCATCCCATGGGTCCCAAACCTCCAGGTTCAAGGGCATCTTCCTACGTCGAAAACAGGCATGAGAAACCCAGAAGATGGTACACCGTGTGATCGGGAAAGGTTTCTAAAACGCACCTCATTTCTCATCTCCTTGGCTCGGGTTCGCCATTCCAGCCGATTTACTAGCCATCTCCCTCCTTGGAGAATCAGCACCTTTAACCTCCTGTTCCGTACAGGTTGCAATTTGTCCTGAGGATGAACGGGAAGAGGGGGAACCAATGAGAGACTAGCTCTAGGTGTTGGGACAGGCACAGGTCACTCTATTTTCCCATCAGGAAGAAGAATTAAGCACAAGCTCAGCCTGCCCCCCAGAACCAGAAGAGGGCCTGAAGCAATCCTGCGCTTTTGCGGCCAGCTCCCAAAAAAGCGACTTGAAAAATGGAGCTCAGGGACACTGCAATTCACAACCCTGCAGAGTTTTAAATGATACCTCTCGTCCACAAATATATTAAGGGAAGGCAACGAAGAGGCTTTGAAAGCAAGGCAGAATTGCAGGAAACAGATTTCAGGAGGTAGATTCGAATCGCCTTGAAAGCACATGAAAAGCGGCAAAACGTGGACAATGATGCCCTTGGCCAAAAAGGGCGTATGCGTTTTTTCCTGAATATATTCAGGAAAAAACGCATACGCCCTTTTTGGCCAACCAAGCAACCTGGAAAGGCAAATCAGCGCTCCAAAGAAGTCTCGCTTCCCAGCGGGCAAAAGGGCCATGCGGAAAAAAGTGTCCAAACCAGAAGTGCAGGACCGGCCATGGAGAAATGGGAGCCTTGCTACGCTGATGGGTGGGATGTAAATTGCCAACAGCCACTCTGGAGAAGTGTACGGTGTGTTCTGAAACATCTAAAAAACACAGCTTGGAGAGCATAGGGCACTTCCACTCATGGGCGTATAAATTGGGAAAACTAAAAATCAGCAAGACACAGGCACCCCAAAGTTTAGGGCTGCTCTGTTGACAAGAACCCCCACTTCATTACACCTTAAATATCCTAGGAAAGAGAAAAATGGATAAAGAAGTTGTGGTCCTCATGTACAATGGAATATCACTCAGCCATGAAATCAACGTCATAAGGCTAGTAGCAGCACGATGAGTGGATTTAGGTACGACGATTCTAAGTGAAATAAGTCACACAGAAAAAGACACTTATCATAAGATATCACTTCTAGAGGGAATGTAAGAACCGCTACACTTGAACTGAATTACAAAACAGAACAGAGTCACACGTTTAGGAAACACACTATGGCTGCTGAACGGGAAAGGTGAGGTGGGGTGATGCATAAAACAAGGGTTTCAAATTAGCTCAGATACCGTTCCATAAACCCAATATGTAAGAGACAAGACCTATTCCTTTTTCAGTGAACTGGACTCAACACCCCCTATTCACCGCACAAGAATATATCTGACTAGTAAGAATCTTCAAACCTATGTATTGATATCTCTCTGTAAGTGAGTCAAGGGGGTGTAAAGCGGCATAAACACAGCCGTGAAAAGCAGCTAAACCCCATTATAAAAAAAAATTACTTTTCAAAACCCGTGAAACAAAGACAGTGAAAGAGAGAGAAATTCTTACAAAATTCATTCAGGGGCTGTGATGCAACCTGGATTGACCATACCTAGACCCACAGCTGATTGAGACATAAGGGTGGACACTCTTGGGGCTGAGAGGTTCGGTGAGGTTGGGTGAGCCAACGCAGACCCTTTCAAGTAATACTGCATGGTACCCATCCCATGGGTCCCAAATCTCCAGGTTCAAGGGCATCTTCCTATGTCGAAAACAGGCATGAGAAACCCAGAAGATGGTACACCGTGTGATCGGGAAAGGTTTCTAAAACGCACCTCATTTCTCATCTCCTTTGCTCGGGTTCGCCATTCCAGCCGATTTACTAGCCATCTCCCTCCTTGGAGAATCAGCACCTTTAACCTCCTGTTCCGTACAGGTTGCAATTTGTCCTGAGGATGAACGGGAAGAGGGGGAAGCAATGAGAGACTAGCTCTAGGTGTTGGGACAGGCACAGGTCACTCTATTTTCCCATCAGGAAGAAGAATTAAGCACAAGCTCAGCCTGCCCCCCAGAACCAGAAGAGGGCCTGAAGCAATCCTGCGCTTTTGCGGCCACCTCCCAAAAAAGCGACTTGAAAAATGGAGCTCAGGGGCACTGCAATTCACAAACCTGCAGAGTTTTAAATGATACCTCTCGTCCACAAATATATTAAGGGAAGGCAACGAAGAGGCTTTGAAAGCAAGGCAGAATTGCAGGAAACAGATTTCAGGAGGTAGATTCCAATCGCCTTGAAAGCACATGAAAAGTGGCAAAACGTGGACAATGATGCCCTTGTCCAAAAAGGGCGTATGCGTTTTTTCCTGAATATATTCAGGAAAAAACGCATACGCCCTTTTTGGCCAACCAAGCAACCTGGAAAGGCAAATCAGCGCTCCAAAGAAGTCTGGCTTCCCAGCGGGCAAAAGGGCCATGCGGAAAAAAGTGTACAAACCAGAAATGCAGGACCGGCCATGGAGAAATGGGAGCCTTGCTACGCTGATGGGCGGGATGTAAATTGCCAACAGCCACTCTGGAGAAGTGTACGGTGTGTTCTGAAACTTCTAAAAAACACAGCTTGGAGAGCATAGGGCACTTCCACTCATGGGCGTATAAATTGGGAAACCTAAAAATCAGCAAGACACAGGCACCCCAAAGTTTAGGGCTGCTCTGTTGACAAGAACCCCCACTTCATTACACCTTAAATATCCTAGGAAAGAGAAAAATGGATAAAGAAGTTGGGGTCCTCATGTACAATGGAATATCACTCAGCCATGAAATCAACGTCATAAGGCTAGTAGCAGCACGATGAGTGGATTTAGGTACGACGATTCTAAGTGAAATAAGTCACACAGAAAAAGATACTTAACATAAGATATCACTTCTAGAGGGAATGTAAAAACCGCTACACTTGAGCTGAATTACAAAACAGAACAGAGTCACACGTTTAGAAAACACACTATGGCTGCTGAACGGGAAAGGTGAGGTGGGGTGATGCATAAAACAAGGGTTTCAAATTAGCTTAGATACCGTTCCATAAACCCAATATGTTAGAGACAAGACCTATTCCTTTTTCAGTGAACTGGACTCAACACCCCCTATTCACCGCACAAGAATATATCTGACTAGTAAGAATCTTCAAACCTATGTATTGATATCTCTCTGTAAGTGAGTCAAGGGGGTGTAAAGCGGCATAAACACAGCCGTGAAAAGCAGCTAAACCCCATTATAAAAATAAATTACTTTTCAAAACCCGTGAAACAAAGACAGTGAAAGAGAGAGAAATTCTTCCAAAATTCGTTCAGGGGCTGTGATGCAACCTGGATTGACCATATCCAGACCCACAGCTGATTGAGACATAAGGGTGGACACTCTTGGGGCTGAGAGGTTCGGTGAGGTTGGGTGAGCCAACGCAGACCCTTTCAAGTAATACTGCATGGTACCCATCCCATGGGTCCCAAACCTCCAGGTTCAAGGGCATCTTCCTACGTCGAAAACAGGCATGAGAAACCCAGAAGATGGTACACCGTGTGATCGGGAAAGGTTTCTAAAACGCACCTCATTTCTCATCTCCTTTGCTCGGGTTCGCCATTCCAGCCGATTTACTAGACATCTCCCTCCTTGGAGAATCAGCACCTTTAACCTCCTGTTCCGTACAGGTTGCAATTTGTCCTGAGGATGAACGGGAAGAGGGGGAACCAATGAGAGACTAGCTCTAGGTGTTGGGACAGGCACAGGTCACTCTATTTTCCCATCAGGAAGAAGAATTAAGCACAAGCTCAGCCTGCCCCCCAGAACCAGAAGAGGGCCTGAAGCAATCCTGCGCTTTTGCGGCCAGCTCCCAAAAAAGCGACTTGAAAAATGGAGCTCAGGGGCACTGCAATTCACAACCCTGCAGAGATTTAAATGATACCTCTCGTCCACAAATATATTAAGGGAAGGCAACGAAGAGGCTTTGAAAGCAAGGCAGAATTGCAGGAAACAGATTTCAGGAGGTAGATTCGAATCGCCTTGAAAGCACATGAAAAGCGGCAAAACGTGGACAATGATGCCCTTGGCCAAAAAGGGCGTATGCGTTTTTTCCTGAATATATTCAGGAAAAAACGCATACGCCCTTTTTGGCCAACCAAGCAACCTGGAAAGGCAAATCAGCGCTCCAAAGAAGTCTCGCTTCCCAGCGGGCAAAAGGGCCATGCGGAAAAAATTGTCCAAACCGGAAATGCAGGACCGGCCATGGAGAAATGGGAGCCTTGCTACGCTGATGGGTGGGATGTAAATTGCCAACATCCACTCTGGAGAAGTGTACGGTGTGTTCTGAAACATCTAAAAAACACAGCTTGGAGAGCATAGGGCACTTCCACTCATGGGCGTATAAATTGGGAAAACTAAAAATCAGCAAGACACAGGCACCCCAAAGTTTAGGGCTGCTCTGTTGACAAGAACCCCCACTTCATTACACCTTAAATATCCTAGGAACGAGAAAAATGGATAAAGAAGTTGTGGTCCTCATGTACAATGGAATATCACTCAGCCATGAAATCAACGTCATAAGGCTAGTAGCAGCACGATGAGTGGATTTAGGTACGACGATTCTAAGTGAAATAAGTCACACAGAAAAAGACACTTATCATAAGATATCACTTCTAGAGGGAATGTAAAAACCGCTACACTTGAACTGAATTACAAAACAGAACAGAGTCACACGTTTAGAAAACACACTATGGCTGCTGAACGGGAAAGGTGAGGTGGGGTGATGCATAAAACAAGGGTTTCAAATTAGCTCAGATACCGTTCTATAAACCCAATATGTAAGAGACAAGACCTATTCCTTTTTCAGTGAACTGGACTCAACACCCCCTATTCACCGCACAAGAATATATCTGACTAGTAAGAATCTTCAAACCTATGTATTGATATCTCTCTGTAAGTGAGTCAAGGGGGTGTAAAGCGGCATAAACACAGCCGTGAAAAGCAGCTAAACCCCATTATAAAAATAAATTACTTTTCAAAACCCGTGAAACAAAGACAGTGAAAGAGAGAGAAATTCTTACAAAATTCGTTCAGGGGCTGTGATGCAACCTGGATTGACCATATCTAGACCCACAGCTGATTGAGACATAAGGGTGGACACTCTTGGGGCTGAGCGGTTCGTTGAGGTTGGGTGAGCCAACGCAGACCCTTTCAAGTCATACTGCATGGTACCCATCCCATGGGTCCCAAATCTCCAGGTTCAAGGGCATCTTCCTACATCGAAAACAGGCATGAGAAACCCAGAAGATGGTACACCGTGTGATCGGGAAAGGTTTCTAAAACGCACCTCATTTCTCATCTCCTTTGCTCGGGTTCGCCATTCCAGCCGATTTACTAGCCATCTCCCTCCTTGGGGAATCAGCACCTTTAACCTCCTGTTCCGTAGAGGTTGCAATTTGTCCTGAGGATGAAGGGGAAGAGGGGGAACCAATGAGAGACTAGCTCTAGGTGTTGGGACAGGCACAGGTCACTCTATTTTCCCATCAGGAAGAAGAATTAAGCACAAGCTCAGCCTGCCCCCCAGAACCAGAAGAGGGCCTGAAGCAATCCTGCGCTTTTGCGGCCACCTCCCAAAAAAGCGACTTGAAAAATGGAGCTCAGGGGCACTGCAATTCACAACCCTGCAGAGTTTTAAATGATACCTCTCGTCCACAAATATATTAAGGGAAGGCAACGAAGAGGCTTTGAAAGCAAGGCAGAATTGCAGGAAACAGATTTCAGGAGGTAGATTCGAATCGCCTTGAAAGCACATGAAAAGCGGCAAAACGTGGACAATGATGCCCTTGGCCAAAAAGGGCGTATGCGTTTTTTCCTGAATATATTCAGGAAAAAACACATACGCCCTTTTTGGCCAACCAAGCAACATGGAAAGTCAAATCAGCGCTCCAAAGAAGTCTCGCTTCCCAGCGGGCAAAAGGGCCATGCGGAAAAAAGTGTCCAAACCAGAAGTGCAGGACCGGCCATGGAGAAATGGGAGCCTTGCTACGCTGATGGGTGGGATGTAAATTGCCAACAGCCACTCTGGAGAAGTGTACGGTGTGTTCTGAAACATCTAAAAAACACAGCTTGGAGAGCATAGGGCACTTCCACTCATGGGCGTATAAATTGGGAAAACTAAAAATCAGCAAGACACAGGCACCCCAAAGTTTAGGGCTGCTCTGTTGACAAGAACCCCCACTTCATTACACCTTAAATATCCTAGGAAAGAGAAAAATGGATAAAGAAGTTGTGGTCCTCATGTACAATAGAATATCACTCAGCCATGAAATCCACGTCATAAGGCTAGTAGCAGCACGATGAGTGGATTTAGGTACGACGATTGTAAGTGAAATAAGTCACACAGAAAAAGACACTTATCATAAGATATCACTTCTGGAGGGAATGTAAGAACCGCTACACTTGAACTGAATTACAAAACAGAACAGAGTCACACGTTTAGGAAACACACTATGGCTGCTGAACGGGAAAGGTGAGGTGGGGTGATGCATAAAACAAGGGTTTCAAATTAGCTCAGATACCGTTCCATAAACCCAATATGTAAGAGACAAGACCTATTCCTTTTTCAGTGAACTGGACTCAACACCCCCTATTCACCGCACAAGAATATATCTGACTAGTAAGAATCTTCAAACCTATGTATTGATATCTCTCTGTAAGTGAGTCAAGGGGGTGTAAAGCGGCATAAACACAGCCGTGAAAAGCAGCTAAACCCCATTATAAAAATAAATTACTTTTCAAAACCCGTGAAACAAAGACAGTGAAAGAGAGAGAAATTCTTACAAAATTCGTTCAGGGGCTGTGATGCAACCTGGATTGACCATATCTAGACACACAGCTGATTGAGACATAAGGGTGGACACTCTTGGGGCTGAGAGGTTCGGTGAGGTTGGGTGAGGCAACGCAGACCCTTTCAAGTAATACTGCATGGTACCCATCCCATGGGTCCCAAATCTCCAGGTTCAAGGGCATCTTCCTACATCGAAAACAGGCATGAGAAACCCAGAAGATGGTACACCGTGTGATCGGGAAAGGTTTCTAAAACGCACCTCATTTCTCATCTCCTTGGCTCGGGTTCGCCATTCCAGCCGATTTACTAGCCATCTCCCTCCTTGGAGAATCAGCACCTTTAACCTCCTGTTCCGTACAGGTTGCAATTTGTCCTGAGGATGAACGGGAAGAGGGGGAACCAATGAGAGACTAGCTCTAGGTGTTGGGACAGGCACAGGTCACTCTATTTTCCCATCAGGAAGAAGAATTAAGCACAAGCTCAGCCTGCCCCCCAGAACCAGAAGAGGGCCTGAAGCAATCCTGCGCTTTTGCGGCCAGCTCCCAAAAAAGCGACTTGAAAAATGGAGCTCAGGGACACTGCAATTCACAACCCTGCAGAGTTTTAAATGATACCTCTCGTCCACAAATATATTAAGGGAAGGCAACGAAGAGGCTTTGAAAGCAAGGCAGAATTGCAGGAAACAGATTTCAGGAGGTAGATTCGAATCGCCTTGAAAGCACATGAAAAGCGGCAAAACGTGGACAATGATGCCCTTGGCCAAAAAGGGCGTATGCGTTTTTTCCTGAATATATTCAGGAAAAAACGCATACGCCCTTTTTGGCCAACCAAGCAACCTGGAAAGGCAAATCAGCGCTCCAAAGAAGTCTCGCTTCCCAGCGGGCAAAAGGGCCATGCGGAAAAAATTGTCCAAACCAGAAGTGCAGGACCGGCCATGGAGAAATGGGAGCCTTGCTACGCTGATGGGTGGGATGTAAATTGCCAACAGCCACTCTGGAGAAGTGTACGGTGTGTTCTGAAACATCTAAAAAACACAGCTTGGAGAGCATAGGGCACTTCCACTCATGGGCGTATAAATTGGGAAAACTAAAAATCAGCAAGACACAGGCACCCCAAAGTTTAGGGCTGCTCTGTTGACAAGAACCCCCACTTCATTACACCTTAAATATCCTAGGAAAGAGAAAAATGGATAAAGAAGTTGTGGTCCTCATGTACAATGGAATATCACTCAGCCATGAAATCAACGTCATAAGGCTAGTAGCAGCACGATGAGTGGATTTAGGTACGACGATTCTAAGTGAAATAAGTCACACAGAAAAAGACACTTATCATAAGATATCACTTCTAGAGGGAATGTAAGAACCGCTACACTTGAACTGAATTACAAAACAGAACAGAGTCACACGTTTAGGAAACACACTATGGCTGCTGAACGGGAAAGGTGAGGTGGGGTGATGCATAAAACAAGGGTTTCAAATTAGCTCAGATACCGTTCCATAAACCCAATATGTAAGAGACAAGACCTATTCCTTTTTCAGTGAACTGGACTCAACACCCCCTATTCACCGCACAAGAATATATCTGACTAGTAAGAATCTTCAAACCTATGTATTGATATCTCTCTGTAAGTGAGTCAAGGGGGTGTAAAGTGGCATAAACACAGCCGTGAAAAGCAGCTAAACCCCATTATAAAAATAAATTACTTTTCAAAACCCGTGAAACAAAGACAGTGAAAGAGAGAGAAATTCTTACAAAATTCATTCAGGGGCTGTGATGCAACCTGGATTGACCATACCTAGACCCACAGCTGATTGAGACATAAGGGTGGACACTCTTGGGGCTGAGAGGTTCGGTGAGGTTGGGTGAGCCAACGCAGACCCTTTCAAGTAATACTGCATGGTACCCATCCCATGGGTCCCAAATCTCCAGGTTCAAGGGCATCTTCCTATGTCGAAAACAGGCATGAGAAACCCAGAAGATGGTACACCGTGTGATCGGGAAAGGTT
The DNA here is from genome assembly GCF_949987535.1 of Balaenoptera acutorostrata. Lineage (NCBI taxonomy): Eukaryota > Metazoa > Chordata > Mammalia > Artiodactyla > Balaenopteridae > Balaenoptera > Balaenoptera acutorostrata. The sequence goes on along the minus strand of NW_026645690.1, from coordinate 118,476 downwards.
TCTAAAACGCACCTCATTTCTCATCTCCTTTGCTCGGGTTCGCCATTCCAGCCGATTTACTAGCCATCTCCCTCCTTGGAGAATCAGCACCTTTAACCTCCTGTTCCGTACAGGTTGCAATTTGTCCTGAGGATGAACGGGAAGAGGGGGAACCAATGAGAGACTAGCTCTAGGTGTTGGGACAGGCACAGGTCACTCTATTTTCCCATCAGGAAGAAGAATTAAGCACAAGCTCAGCCTGCCCCCCAGAACCAGAAGAGGGCCTGAAGCAATCCTGCGCTTTTGCGGCCAGCTCCCAAAAAAGCGAGTTGAAAAATGGAGCTCAGGGGCACTGCAATTCACAAACCTGCAGAGTTTTAAATGATACCTCTCGTCCACAAATATATTAAGGGAAGGCAACGAAGAGGCTTTGAAAGCAAGGCAGAATTGCAGGAAACAGATTTCAGGAGGTAGATTCCAATCGCCTTGAAAGCACATGAAAAGTGGCAAAACGTGGACAATGATGCCCTTGGCCAAAAAGGGCGTATGCGTTTTTTCCTGAATATATTCAGGAAAAAACGCATACGCCCTTTTTGGCCAACCAAGCAACCTGGAAAGGCAAATCAGCGCTCCAAAGAAGTCTGGCTTCCCAGCGGGCAAAAGGGCCATGCGGAAAAAAGTGTCCAAACCAGAAATGCAGGACCGGCCATGGAGAAATGGGAGCCTTGCTACGCTGATGGGCGGGATGTAAATTGCTAACAGCCACTCTGGAGAAGTGTACGGTGTGTTCTGAAACTTCTAAAAAACACAGCTTGGAGAGCATAGGGCACTTCCACTCATGGGCGTATAAATTGGGAAAACTAAAAATCAGCAAAACACAGGCACCCCAAAGTTTAGGGCTGCTGTGTTGACAAGAACCCCCACTTCATTACACCTTAAATATCCTAGGAAAGAGAAAAATGGATAAAGAAGTTGGGGTCCTCATGTACAATGGAATATCACTCAGCCATGAAATCAACGTCATAAGGCTAGTAGCAGCACGATGAGTGGATTTAGGTACGACGATTCTAAGTGAAATAAGTCACACAGAAAAAGATACTTAACATAAGATATCAATTCTAGAGGGAATGTAAAAACCGCTACACTTGAGCTGAATTACAAAACAGAACAGAGTCACACGTTTAGAAAACACACTATGGCTGCTGAACGGGAAAGGTGAGGTGGGGTGATGCATAAAACAAGGGTTTCAAATTAGCTCAGATACCGTTCCATAAACCCAATATGTAAGAGACAAGACCTATTCCTTTTTCAGTGAACTGGACTCAACACCCCCTATTCACCGCACAAGAATATATCTGACTAGTAAGAATCTTCAAACCTATGTATTGATATCTCTCTGTAAGTGAGTCAAGGGGGTGTAAAGCGGCATAAACACAGCCGTGAAAAGCAGCTAAACCCCATTATAAAAATAAATTACTTTTCAAAACCCGTGAAACAAAGACAGTGAAAGAGAGAGAAATTCTTACAAAATTCGTTCAGGGGCTGTGATGCAACCTGGATTGACAATATCCAGACCCACAGCTGATTGAGACATAAGGGTGGACACTCTTGGGGCTGAGAGGTTCGGTGAGGTTGGGTGAGCCAACGCAGACCCTTTCAAGTAATACTGCATGGTACCCATCCCATGGGTCCCAAACCTCCAGGTTCAAGGGCATCTTCCTACGTCGAAAACAGGCATGAGAAACCCAGAAGATGGTACACCGTGTGATCGGGAAAGGTTTCTAAAACGCACCTCATTTCTCATCTCCTTGGCTCGGGTTCGCCATTCCAGCCGATTTATTAGCCATCTCCCTCCTTGGAGAATCAGCACCTTTAACCTCCTGTTCCGTACAGGTTGCAATTTGTCCTGAGGATGAACAGGAAGAGGGGGAACCAATGAGAGACTAGCTCTAGGTGTTGGGACAGGCACAGGTCACTCTATTTTCCCATCAGGAAGAAGAATTAAGCACAAGCTCAGCCTGCCCCCCAGAACCAGAAGAGGGCCTGAAGCAATCCTGCGCTTTTGCGGCCAGCTCCCAAAAAAGCGACTTGAAAAATGGAGCTCAGGGGCACTGCAATTCACAAACCTGCAGAGTTTTAAATGATACCTCTCGTCCACAAATATATTAAGGGAAGGCAACGAAGAGGCTTTGAAAGCAAGGCAGAATTGCAGGAAACAGATTTCAGGAGGTAGATTCCAATCGCCTTGAAAGCACATGAAAAGTGGCAAAACGTGGACAATGATGCCCTTGGCCAAAAAGGGCGTATGCGTTTTTTCCTGAATATATTCAGGAAAAAACGCATACGCCCTTTTTGGCCAACCAAGCAACCTGGAAAGGCAAATCAGCGCTCCAAAGAAGTCTCGCTTCCCAGCGGGCAAAAGGGCCATGCGGAAAAAATTGTCCAAACCGGAAATGCAGGACCGGCCATGGAGAAATGGGAGCCTTGCTACGCTGATGGGTGGGATGTAAATTGCCAACATCCACTCTGGAGAAGTGTACGGTGTGTTCTGAAACATCTAAAAAACACAGCTTGGAGAGCATAGGGCACTTCCACTCATGGGCGTATAAATTGGGAAAACTAAAAATCAGCAAGACACAGGCACCCCAAAGTTTAGGGCTGCTCTGTTGACAAGAACCCCCACTTCATTACACCTTAAATATCCTAGGAAAGAGAAAAATGGATAAAGAAGTTGTGGTCCTCATGTACAATGGAATATCACTCAGCCATGAAATCAACGTCATAAGGCTAGTAGCAGCACGATGAGTGGATTTAGGTACGACGATTCTAAGTGAAATAAGTCACACAGAAAAAGACACTTATCATAAGATATCACTTCTAGAGGGAATGTAAAAACCGCTACACTTGAACTGAATTACAAAACAGAACAGAGTCACACGTTTAGGAAACACACTATGGCTGCTGAACGGGAAAGGTGAGGTGGGGTGATGCATAAAACAAGGGTTTCAAATTAGCTCAGATACCGTTCCATAAACCCAATATGTAAGAGACAAGACCTATTCCTTTTTCAGTGAACTGGACTCAACACCCCCTATTCACCGCACAAGAATATATCTGACTAGTAAGAATCTTCAAACCTATGTATTGATATCTCTCTGTAAGTGAGTCAAGGGGGTGTAAAGTGGCATAAACACAGCCGTGAAAAGCAGCTAAACCCCATTATAAAAATAAATTACTTTTCAAAACCCGTGAAACAAAGACAGTGAAAGAGAGAGAAATTCTTACAAAATTCATTCAGGGGCTGTGATGCAACCTGGATTGACCATACCTAGACCCACAGCTGATTGAGACATAAGGGTGGACACTCTTGGGGCTGAGAGGTTCGGTGAGGTTGGGTGAGCCAACGCAGACCCTTTCAAGTAATACTGCATGGTACCCATCCCATGGGTCCCAAATCTCCAGGTTCAAGGGCATCTTCCTATGTCGAAAACAGGCATGAGAAACCCAGAAGATGGTACACCGTGTGATCGGGAAAGGTTTCTAAAACGCACCTCATTTCTCATCTCCTTTGCTCGGGTTCGCCATTCCAGCCGATTTACTAGCCATCTCCCTCCTTGGAGAATCAGCACCTTTAACCTCCTGTTCCGTACAGGTTGCAATTTGTCCTGAGGATGAACGGGAAGAGGGGGAAGCAATGAGAGACTAGCTCTAGGTGTTGGGACAGGCACAGGTCACTCTATTTTCCCATCAGGAAGAAGAATTAAGCACAAGCTCAGCCTGCCCCCCAGAACCAGAAGAGGGCCTGAAGCAATCCTGCGCTTTTGCGGCCAGCTCCCAAAAAAGCGAGTTGAAAAATGGAGCTCAGGGGCACTGCAATTCACAAACCTGCAGAGTTTTAAATGATACCTCTCGTCCACAAATATATTAAGGGAAGGCAACGAAGAGGCTTTGAAAGCAAGGCAGAATTGCAGGAAACAGATTTCAGGAGGTAGATTCCAATCGCCTTGAAAGCACATGAAAAGTGGCAAAACGTGGACAATGATGCCCTTGGCCAAAAAGGGCGTATGCGTTTTTTCCTGAATATATTCAGGAAAAAACGCATACGCCCTTTTTGGCCAACCAAGCAACCTGGAAAGGCAAATCAACGCTCCAAAGAAGTCTGGCTTCCCAGCGGGCAAAAGGGCCATGCGGAAAAAAGTGTACAAACCAGAAATGCAGGACCGGCCATGGAGAAATGGGAGCATTGCTACGCTGATGGGCGGGATGTAAATTGCCAACAGCCACTCTGGAGAAGTGTACGGTGTGTTCTGAAACTTCTAAAAAACACAGCTTGGAGAGCATAGGGCACTTCCACTCATGGGCGTATAAATTGGGAAAACTAAAAATCAGCAAAACACAGGCACCCCAAAGTTTAGGGCTGCTGTGTTGACAAGAACCCCCACTTCATTACACCTTAAATATCCTAGGAAAGAGAAAAATGGATAAAGAAGTTGGGGTCCTCATGTACAATGGAATATCACTCAGCCATGAAATCAACGTCATAAGGCTCGTAGCAGCACGATGAGTGGATTTAGGTACGACGATTCTTAGTGAAATAAGTCACACAGAAAAAGATACTTAACATAAGATATCACTTCTAGAGGGAATGTAAAAACCGCTACACTTGAGCTGAATTACAAAACAGAACAGAGTCACACGTTTAGAAAACACACTATGGCTGCTGAACGGGAAAGGTGAGGTGGGGTGATGCATAAAACAAGGGTTTCAAATTAGCTCAGATACCGTTCCATAAACCCAATATGTAAGAGACAAGACCTATTCCTTTTTCAGTGAACTGGACTCAACACCCCCTATTCACCGCACAAGAATATATCTGACTAGTAAGAATCTTCACACCTATGTATTGATATCTCTCTGTAAGTGAGTCAAGGGGGTGTAAAGCGGCATAAACACAGCCGTGAAAAGCAGCTAAACCCCATTATAAAAATAAATTACTTTTCAAAACCCGTGAAACAAAGACAGTGAAAGAGAGAGAAATTCTTCCAAAATTCGTTCAGGGGCTGTGATGCAACCTGGATTGACCATATCTAGACCCACAGCTGATTGAGACATAAGGGTGGACACTCTTGGGGCTGAGAGTTTCGGTGAGGTTGGGTGAGGCAACGCAGACCCTTTCAAGTAATACTGCATGGTACCCATCCCATGGGTCCCAAATCTCCAGGTTCAAGGGCATCTTCCTACGTCGAAAACAGACATGAGAAACCCAGAAGATGGTACACCGTGTGATCGGGAAAGGTTTCTAAAACGCACCTCATTTCTCATCTCCTTTGCTCGGGTTCGCCATTCCAGCCGATTTACTAGCCATCTCCCTCCTTGGAGAATCAGCACCTTTAACCTCCTGTTCCGTACAGGTTGCAATTTGTCCTGAGGATGAACGGGAAGAGGGGGAACCAATGAGAGACTAGCTCTAGGTGTTGGGACAGGCACAGGTCACTCTATTTTCCCATCAGGAAGAAGAATTAAGCACAAGCTCAGCCTGCCCCCCAGAACCAGAAGAGGGCCTGAAGCAATCCTGCGCTTTTGCGGCCAGCTCCCAAAAAAGCGAGTTGAAAAATGGAGCTCAGGGGCACTGCAATTCACAAACCTGCAGAGTTTTAAATGATATCTCTCGTCCACAAATATATTAAGGGAAGGCAACGAAGAGGCTTTGAAAGCAAGGCAGAATTGCAGGAAACAGATTTCAGGAGGTAGATTCCAATCGCCTTGAAAGCACATGAAAAGCGGCAAAACGTGGACAATGATGCCCTTGGCCAAAAAGGGCATATGCGTTTTTTCCTGAATATATTCAGGAAAAAACGCATACGCCCTTTTTGGCCAACCAAGCAACCTGGAAAGGCAAATCAGCGCTCCAAAGAAGTCTCGCTTCCCAGCGGGCAAAAGGGCCATGCGGAAAAAAGTGTCCAAACCAGAAGTGCAGGACCGGCCATGGAGAAATGGGAGCCTTGCTACGCTGATGGGTGGGATGTAAATTGCCAACAGCCACTCTGGAGAAGTGTACGGTGTGTTCTGAAACATCTAAAAAACACAGCTTGGAGAGCATAGGGCACTTCCACTCATGGGCGTATAAATTGGGAAAACTAAAAATCAGCAAGACACAGGCACCCCAAAGTTTAGGGCAGCTCTGTTGACAAAAACCCCCACTTCATTACACCTTAAATATCCTAGGAAGGAGAAAAATGGATAAAGAAGTTGTGGTCCTCATGTACAATGGAATATCACTCAGCCATGAAATCAACGTCATAAGGCTAGTAGCAGCACGATGAGTGGATTTACGTACGACGATTCTAAGTGAAATAAGTCACACAGAAAAAGACACTTATCATAAGATATCACTTCTAGAGGGAATGTAAAAACCGCTACACTTGAACTGAATTACAAAACAGAACAGAGTCACACGTTTAGAAAACACACTATGGCTGCTGAACGGGAAAGGTGAGGTGGGGTGATGCATAAAACAAGGGTTTCAAATTAGCTCAGATACCGTTCCATAAACCCAATATGTAAGAGACAAGACCTATTCCTTTTTCAGTGAACTGGACTCAACACCCCCTATTCACCGCACAAGAATATATCTGACTAGTAAGAATCTTCAAACCTATGTATTGATATCTCTCGGTAAGTGAGTCAAGGGGGTGTAAAGCGGCATAAACACAGCCGTGAAAAGCAGCTAAACCCCATTATAAAAATAAATTACTTTTCAAAACCCGTGAAACAAAGACAGTGAAAGAGAGAGAAATTCTTACAAAATTCGTTCAGGGGCTGTGATGCAACCTGGATTGACCATATCTAGACCCACAGTTGATTGAGACATAAGGGTGGACACTCTTGGGGCTGAGAGGTTCGGTGAGGTTGGGTGAGCCAACGCAGACCCTTTCAAGTAATACTGCATGGTACCCATCCCATGGGTCCCAAATCTCCAGGTTCAAGGGCATCTTCCTACATCGAAAACAGGCATGAGAAACCCAGAAGATGGTACACCGTGTGATCGGGAAAGGTTTCTAAAACGCACCTCATTTCTCATCTCCTTGGCTCGGGTTCGCCATTCCAGCCGATTTACTAGCCATCTCCCTCCTTGGAGAATCAGCACCTTTAACCTCCTGTTCCGTACAGGTTGCAATTTGTCCTGAGGATGAACGGGAAGAGGGGGAACCAATGAGAGACTAGCTCTAGGTGTTGGGACAGGCACAGGTCACTCTATTTTCCCATCAGGAAGAAGAATTAAGCACAAGCTCAGCCTGCCCCCCAGAACCAGAAGAGGGCCTGAAGCAATCCTGCGCTTTTGCGGCCAGCTCCCAAAAGAGCGAGATGAAAAATGGAGCTCAGGGGCACTGCAATTCACAAACCTGCAGAGTTTTAAATGATACCTCTCGTCCACAAATATATTAAGGGAAGGCAATGAAGAGGCTTTGAAAGCAAGGCAGAATTGCAGGAAACAGATTTCAGGAGGTAGATTCGAATCGCCTTGAAAGCACATGAAAAGCGGCAAAACGTGGACAATGATGCCCTTGGCCAAAAAGGGCGTATGCGTTTTTTCCTGAATATATTCAGGAAAAAACGCATACGCCCTTTTTGGCCAACCAAGCAACCTGGAAAGGCAAATCAGCGCTCCAAAGAAGTCTCGCTTCCCAGCGGGCAAAAGGGCCATGCGGAAAAAAGTGTCCAAACCAGAAGTGCAGGACCGGCCATGGAGAAATGGGAGCCTTGCTACGCTGATGGGTGGGATGTAAATTGCCAACAGCCACTCTGGAGAAGTGTACGGTGTGTTCTGAAACATCTAAAAAACACAGCTTGGAGAGCATAGGGCACTTCCACTCATGGGCGTATAAATTGGGAAAACTAAAAATCAGCAAGACACAGGCACCCCAAAGTTTAGGGCTGCTCTGTTGACAAGAACCCCCACTTCATTACACCTTAAATATCCTAGGAAAGAGAAAAATGGATAAAGAAGTTGTGGTCCTCATGTACAATGGAGTATCACTCAGCCATGAAATCAACGTCATAAGGCTAGTAGCAGCACGATGAGTGGATTTAGGTACGACGATTCTAAGTGAAATAAGTCACACAGAAAAAGACACTTATCATAAGATATCACTTCTAGAGGGAATGTAAAAACCGCTACACTTGAACTGAATTACAAAACAGAACAGAGTCACACGTTTAGAAAACACACTATGGCTGCTGAACGGGAAAGGTGAGGTGGGGTGATGCATAAAACAAGGGTTTCAAATTAGCTCAGATACCGTTCCATAAACCCAATATGTAAGAGACAAGACCTATTCCTTTTTCAGTGAACTGGACTCAACACCCCCTATTCACCGCACAAGAATATATCTGACTAGTAAGAATCTTCAAACCTATGTATTGATATCTCTCTGTAAGTGAGTCAAGGGGGTGTAAAGCGGCATAAACACAGCCGTGAAAAGCAGCTAAACCCCATTATAAAAATAAATTACTTTTCAAAACCCGTGAAACAAAGACAGTGAAAGAGAGAGAAATTCTTCCAAAATTCGTTCAGGGGCTGTGATGCAACCTGGATTGACCATATCTAGACCCACAGCTGATTGAGACATAAGGGTGGACACTCTTGGGGCTGAGAGGTTCGGTGAGGTTGGGTGAGCCAACGCAGACCCTTTCAAGTAATACTGCATGGTACCCATCCCATGGGTCCCAAATCTCCAGGTTCAAGGGCATCTTCCTACATCGAAAACAGGCATGAGAAACCCAGAAGATGGTACACCGTGTGATCGGGAAAGGTTTCTAAAACGCACCTCATTTCTCATCTCCTTGGCTCGGGTTCGCCATTCCAGCCGATTTACTAGCCATCTCCCTCCTTGGAGAATCAGCACCTTTAACCTCCTGTTCCGTACAGGTTGCAATTTGTCCTGAGGATGAACGGGAAGAGGGGGAACCAATGAGAGACTAGCTCTAGGTGTTGGGACAGGCACAGGTCACTCTATTTTCCCATCAGGAAGAAGAATTAAGCACAAGCTCAGCCTGCCCCCCAGAACCAGAAGAGGGCCTGAAGCAATCCTGCGCTTTTGCGGCCAGCTCCCAGAAAAGCGAGATGAAAAATGGAGCTCAGGGGCACTGCAATTCACAACCCTGCAGAGTTTTAAATGATACCTCTCGTCCACAAATATATTAAGGGAAGGCAACGAAGAGGCTTTGAAAGCAAGGCAGAATTGCAGGAAACAGATTTCAGGAGGTAGATTCGAATCGCCTTGAAAGCACATGAAAAGCGGCCAAACGTGGACAATGATGCCCTTGGCCAAAAAGGGCGTATGCGTTTTTTCCTGAATATATTCAGGAAAAAACGCATACGCCCTTTTTGGCCAACCAAGCAACCTGGAAAGGCAAATCAGCGCTCCAAAGAAGTCTCGCTTCCCAGCGGGCAAAAGGGCCATGCGGAAAAAAGTGTCCAAACCAGAAGTGCAGGACCGGCCATGGAGAAATGGGAGCTTTGCTACGCTGATGGGTGGGATGTAAATTGCCAACAGCCACTCTGGAGAAGTGTACGGTGTGTTCTGAAACATCTAAAAAACACAGCTTGGAGAGCATAGGGCACTTCCACTCATGGGCGTATAAGTTGGGAAAACTAAAAATCAGCAAGACACAGGCACCCCAAAGTTTAGGGCTGCTCTGTTGACAAGAACCCCCACTTCATTACACCTTAAATATCCTAGGAAAGAGAAAAATGGATAAAGAAGTTGTGGTCCTCATGTACAATGGAATATCACTCAGCCATGAAATCAACGTCATAAGGCTAGTAGCAGCACGATGAGTGGATTTAGGTACGACGATTCTAAGTGAAATAAGTCACACAGAAAAAGACACTTATCATAAGATATCACTTCTAGAGGGAATGTAAAAACCGCTACACTTGAACTGAATTACAAAACAGAACAGAGTCACACGTTTAGAAAACACACTATGGCTGCTGAACGGGAAAGGTGAGGTGGGGTGATGCATAAAACAAGGGTTTCAAATTAGCTCCGATACCGTTCCATAAACCCAATATGTAAGAGACAAGACCTATTCCTTTTTCAGTGAACTGGACTCAACACCCCCTATTCACCGCACAAGATTATATCTGACTAGTAAGAATCTTCAAACCTATGTATTGATATCTCTCTGTAAGTGAGTCAAGGGGGTGTAAAGCGGCATAAACACAGCCGTGAAAAGCAGCTAAACCCCATTATAAAAATAAATTACTTTTCAAAACCCGTGAAACAAAGAGAGTGAAAGAGAGAGAAATTCTTCCAAAATTCGTTCAGGGGCTGTGATGCAACCTGGATTGACCATATCTAGACCCACAGCTGATTGAGACATAAGGGTGGACACTCTTGGGGCTGAGAGGTTCGGTGAGGTTGGGTGAGCCAACGCAGACCCTTTCAAGTAATACTGCATGGTACCCATCCCATGGGTCCCAAATCTCCAGGTTCAAGGGCATCTTCCTACATCGAAAACAGGCATGAGAAACCCAGAAGATGGTACACCGTGTGATCGGGAAAGGTTTCTAAAACGCACCTCATTTCTCATCTCCTTGGCTCGGGTTCGCCATTCCAGCCGATTTACTAGCCATCTCCCTCCTTGGAGAATCAGCACCTTTAACCTCCTGTTCCGTACAGGTTGCAATTTGTCCTGAGGATGAACGGGAAGAGGGGGAACCAATGAGAGACTAGCTCTAGGTGTTGGGACAGGCACAGGTCACTCTATTTTCCCATCAGGAAGAAGAATTAAGCACAAGCTCAGCCTGACCCCAGAACCAGAATAGGGCCTGAAGCAATCCTGCGCTTTTGCGGCCAGCTCCCAAAAAAGCGAGATGAAAAATGGAGCTCAGGGGCACTGCAATTCACAAACCTGCAGAGTTTTAAATGATACCTCTCGTCCACAAATATATTAAGGGAAGGCAACGAAGAGGCTTTGAAAGCAAGGCAGAATTGCAGGAAACAGATTTCAGGAGGTAGATTCGAATCGCCTTGAAAGCACATGAAAAGCGGCAAAACGTGGACAATGATGCCCTTGGCCAAAAAGGGCGTATGCGTTTTTTCCTGAATATATTCAGGAAAAAACGCATACGCCCTTTTTGGCCAACCAAGCAACCTGGAAAGGCAAATCAGCGCTCCAAAGAAGTCTCGCTTCCCAGCGGGCAAAAGGGCCATGCGGAAAAAAGTGTCCAAACCAGAAGTGCAGGACCGGCCATGGAGAAATGGGAGCCTTGCTACGCTGATGGGTGGGATGTAAATTGCCAATAGCCACTCTGGAGAAGTGTACGGTGTGTTCTGAAACATCTAAAAAACACAGCTTGGAGAGCATAGGGCACTTCCACTCATGGGCGTATAAGTTGGGAAAACTAAAAATCAGCAAGACACAGGCACCCCAAAGTTTAGGGCTGCTCTGTTGACAAGAACCCCCACTTCATTACACCTTAAATATCCTAGGAAAGAGAAAAATGGATAAAGAAGTTGTGGTCCTCATGTACAATGGAATATCACTCAGCCATGAAATCAACGTCATAAGGCTAGTAGCAGCACGATGAGTGGATTTAGGTACGACGATTCTAAGTGAAATAAGTCACACAGAAAAAGACACTTATCATAAGATATCACTTCTAGAGGGAATGTAAAAACCGCTACACTTGAACTGAATTACAAAACAGAACAGAGTCACACGTTTAGAAAACACACTATGGCTGCTGAACGGGAAAGGTGAGGTGGGGTGATGCATAAAACAAGGGTTTCAAATTAGCTCCGATACCGTTCCATAAACCCAATATGTAAGAGACAAGACCTATTCCTTTTTCAGTGAACTGGACTCAACACCCCCTATTCACCGCACAAGATTATATCTGACTAGTAAGAATCTTCAAACCTATGTATTGATATCTCTCTGTAAGTGAGTCAAGGGGGTGTAAAGCGGCATAAACACAGCCGTGAAAAGCAGCTAAACCCCATTATAAAAATAAATTACTTTTCAAAACCCGTGAAACAAAGACAGTGAAAGAGAGAGAAATTCTTACAAAATTCGTTCAGGGGCTGTGATGCAACCTGGATTGACCATATCTAGACCCACAGCTGATTGAGACATAAGGGTGGACACTCTTGGGGCTGAGAGGTTCGGTGAGGTTGGGTGAGCCAACGCAGACCCTTTCAAGTAATACTGCATGGTACCCATCCCATGGGTCCCAAATCTCCAGGTTCAAGGGCATCTTCCTACATCGAAAACAGGCATGAGAAACCCAGAAGATGGTACACCGTGTGATCGGGAAAGGTTTCTAAAACGCACCTCATTTCTCATCTCCTTGGCTCGGGTTCGCCATTCCAGCCGATTTACTAGCCATCTCCCTCCTTGGAGAATCAGCACCTTTAACCTCCTGTTCCGTACAGGTTGCAATTTGTCCTGAGGATGAACGGGAAGAGGGGGAACCAATGAGAGACTAGCTCTAGGTGTTGGGACAGGCACAGGTCACTCTATTTTCCCATCAGGAAGAAGAATTAAGCACAAGCTCAGCCTGCCCCCCAGAACCAGAAGAGGGCCTGAAGCAATCCTGCGCTTTTGCGGCCAGCTCCCAAAAAAGCGAGTTGAAAAATGGAGCTCAGGGGCACTGCAATTCACAAACCTGCAGAGTTTTAAATGATACCTCTCGTCCACAAATATATTAAGGGAAGGCAACGAAGAGGCTTTGAAAGCAAGGCAGAATTGCAGGAAACAGATTTCAGGAGGTAGATTCCAATCGCCTTGAAAGCACATGAAAAGTGGCAAAACGTGGACAATGATGCCCTTGGCCAAAAAGGGCGTATGCGTTTTTTCCTGAATATATTCAGGAAAAAACGCATACGCCCTTTGTGGCCAACCAAGCAACCTGGAAAGGCCAATCAGCGCTCCAAAGAAGTCTCGCTTCCCAGCGGGCAAAAGGGCCATGCGGAAAAAAGTGTCCAAACCAGAAGTGCAGGACCGGCCATGGAGAAATGGGAGCCTTGCTACGCTGATGGGTGGGATGTAAATTGCCAACAGCCACTCTGGAGAAGTGTACGGTGTGTTCTGAAACATCTAAAAAACACAGCTTGGAGAGCATAGGGCACTTCCACTCATGGGCGTATAAATTGGGAAAACTAAAAATCAGCAAGACACAGGCACCCCAAAGTTTAGGGCAGCTCTGTTGACAAAAACCCCCACTTCATTACACCTTAAATATCCTAGGAAGGAGAAAAATGGATAAAGAAGTTGTGGTCCTCATGTACAATGGAATATCACTCAGCCATGAAATCAACGTCATAAGGCTAGTAGCAGCACGATGAGTGGATTTACGTACGACGATTCTAAGTGAAATAAGTCACACAGAAAAAGACACTTATCATAAGATATCACTTCTAGAGGGAATGTAAAAACCGCTACACTTGAACTGAATTACAAAACAGAACAGAGTCACACGTTTAGAAAACACACTATGGCTGCTGAACGGGAAAGGTGAGGTGGGGTGATGCATAAAACAAGGGTTTCAAATTAGCTCAGATACCGTTCCATAAACCCAATATGTAAGAGACAAGACCTATTCCTTTTTCAGTGAACTGGACTCAACACCCCCTATTCACCGCACAAGAATATATCTGACTAGTAAGAATCCTCAAACCTATGTATTGATATCTCTCGGTAAGTGAGTCAAGGGGGTGTAAAGCGGCATAAACACAGCCGTGAAAAGCAGCTAAACCCCATTATAAAAATAAATTACTTTTCAAAACCCGTGAAACAAAGACAGTGAAAGAGAGAGAAATTCTTACAAAATTCGTTCAGGGGCTGTGATGCAACCTGGATTGACCATATCTAGACCCACAGTTGATTGAGACATAAGGGTGGACACTCTTGGGGCTGAGAGGTTCGGTGAGGTTGGGTGAGCCAACGCAGACCCTTTCAAGTAATACTGCATGGTACCCATCCCATGGGTCCCAAATCTCCAGGTTCAAGGGCATCTTCCTACATCGAAAACAGGCATGAGAAACCCAGAAGATGGTACACCGTGTGATCGGGAAAGGTTTCTAAAACGCACCTCATTTCTCATCTCCTTGGCTCGGGTTCGCCATTCCAGCCGATTTACTAGCCATCTCCCTCCTTGGAGAATCAGCACCTTTAACCTCCTGTTCCGTACAGGTTGCAATTTGTCCTGAGGATGAACGGGAAGAGGGGGAACCAATGAGAGACTAGCTCTAGGTGTTGGGACAGGCACAGGTCACTCTATTTTCCCATCAGGAAGAAGAATTAAGCACAAGCTCAGCCTGCCCCCCAGAACCAGAAGAGGGCCTGAAGCAATCCTGCGCTTTTGCGGCCAGCTCCCAAAAGAGCGAGATGAAAAATGGAGCTCAGGGGCACTGCAATTCACAAACCTGCAGAGTTTTAAATGATACCTCTCGTCCACAAATATATTAAGGGAAGGCAATGAAGAGGCTTTGAAAGCAAGGCAGAATTGCAGGAAACAGATTTCAGGAGGTAGATTCGAATCGCCTTGAAAGCACATGAAAAGCGGCAAAACGTGGACAATGATGCCCTTGGCCAAAAAGGGCGTATGCGTTTTTTCCTGAATATATTCAGGAAAAAACGCATACGCCCTTTTTGGCCAACCAAGCAACCTGGAAAGGCAAATCAGCGCTCCAAAGAAGTCTCGCTTCCCAGCGGGCAAAAGGGCCATGCGGAAAAAAGTGTCCAAACCAGAAGTGCAGGACCGGCCATGGAGAAATGGGAGCCTTGCTACGCTGATGGGTGGGATGTAAATTGCCAACAGCCACTCTGGAGAAGTGTACGGTGTGTTCTGAAACATCTAAAAAACACAGCTTGGAGAGCATAGGGCACTTCCACTCATGGGCGTATAAATTGGGAAAACTAAAAATCAGCAAGACACAGGCACCCCAAAGTTTAGGGCTGCTCTGTTGACAAGAACCCCCACTTCATTACACCTTAAATATCCTAGGAAAGAGAAAAATGGATAAAGAAGTTGTGGTCCTCATGTACAATGGAGTATCACTCAGCCATGAAATCAACGTCATAAGGCTAGTAGCAGCACGATGAGTGGATTTAGGTACGACGATTCTAAGTGAAATAAGTCACACAGAAAAAGACACTTATCATAAGATATCACTTCTAGAGGGAATGTAAAAACCGCTACACTTGAACTGAATTACAAAACAGAACAGAGTCACACGTTTAGAAAACACACTATGGCTGCTGAACGGGAAAGGTGAGGTGGGGTGATGCATAAAACAAGGGTTTCAAATTAGCTCAGATACCGTTCCATAAACCCAATATGTAAGAGACAAGACCTATTCCTTTTTCAGTGAACTGGACTCAACACCCCCTATTCACCGCACAAGAATATATCTGACTAGTAAGAATCTTCAAACCTATGTATTGATATCTCTCTGTAAGTGAGTCAAGGGGGTGTAAAGCGGCATAAACACAGCCGTGAAAAGCAGCTAAACCCCATTATAAAAATAAATTACTTTTCAAAACCCGTGAAACAAAGACAGTGAAAGAGAGAGAAATTCTTCCAAAATTCGTTCAGGGGCTGTGATGCAACCTGGATTGACCATATCTAGACCCACAGCTGATTGAGACATAAGGGTGGACACTCTTGGGGCTGAGAGGTTCGGTGAGGTTGGGTGAGCCAACGCAGACCCTTTCAAGTAATACTGCATGGTACCCATCCCATGGGTCCCAAATCTCCAGGTTCAAGGGCATCTTCCTACATCGAAAACAGGCATGAGAAACCCAGAAGATGGTACACCGTGTGATCGGGAAAGGTTTCTAAAACGCACCTCATTTCTCATCTCCTTGGCTCGGGTTCGCCATTCCAGCCGATTTACTAGCCATCTCCCTCCTTGGAGAATCAGCACCTTTAACCTCCTGTTCCGTACAGGTTGCAATTTGTCCTGAGGATGAACGGGAAGAGGGGGAACCAATGAGAGACTAGCTCTAGGTGTTGGGACAGGCACAGGTCACTCTATTTTCCCATCAGGAAGAAGAATTAAGCACAAGCTCAGCCTGCCCCCCAGAACCAGAAGAGGGCCTGAAGCAATCCTGCGCTTTTGCGGCCAGCTCCCAGAAAAGCGAGATGAAAAATGGAGCTCAGGGGCACTGCAATTCACAACCCTGCAGAGTTTTAAATGATACCTCTCGTCCACAAATATATTAAGGGAAGGCAACGAAGAGGCTTTGAAAGCAAGGCAGAATTGCAGGAAACAGATTTCAGGAGGTAGATTCGAATCGCCTTGAAAGCACATGAAAAGCGGCCAAACGTGGACAATGATGCCCTTGGCCAAAAAGGGCGTATGCGTTTTTTCCTGAATATATTCAGGAAAAAACGCATACGCCCTTTTTGGCCAACCAAGCAACCTGGAAAGGCAAATCAGCGCTCCAAAGAAGTCTCGCTTCCCAGCGGGCAAAAGGGCCATGCGGAAAAAAGTGTCCAAACCAGAAGTGCAGGACCGGCCATGGAGAAATGGGAGCTTTGCTACGCTGATGGGTGGGATGTAAATTGCCAACAGCCACTCTGGAGAAGTGTACGGTGTGTTCTGAAACATCTAAAAAACACAGCTTGGAGAGCATAGGGCACTTCCACTCATGGGCGTATAAGTTGGGAAAACTAAAAATCAGCAAGACACAGGCACCCCAAAGTTTAGGGCTGCTCTGTTGACAAGAACCCCCACTTCATTACACCTTAAATATCCTAGGAAAGAGAAAAATGGATAAAGAAGTTGTGGTCCTCATGTACAATGGAATATCACTCAGCCATGAAATCAACGTCATAAGGCTAGTAGCAGCACGATGAGTGGATTTAGGTACGACGATTCTAAGTGAAATAAGTCACACAGAAAAAGACACTTATCATAAGATATCACTTCTAGAGGGAATGTAAAAACCGCTACACTTGAACTGAATTACAAAACAGAACAGAGTCACACGTTTAGAAAACACACTATGGCTGCTGAACGGGAAAGGTGAGGTGGGGTGATGCATAAAACAAGGGTTTCAAATTAGCTCCGATACCGTTCCATAAACCCAATATGTAAGAGACAAGACCTATTCCTTTTTCAGTGAACTGGACTCAACACCCCCTATTCACCGCACAAGATTATATCTGACTAGTAAGAATCTTCAAACCTATGTATTGATATCTCTCTGTAAGTGAGTCAAGGGGGTGTAAAGCGGCATAAACACAGCCGTGAAAAGCAGCTAAACCCCATTATAAAAATAAATTACTTTTCAAAACCCGTGAAACAAAGAGAGTGAAAGAGAGAGAAATTCTTCCAAAATTCGTTCAGGGGCTGTGATGCAACCTGGATTGACCATATCTAGACCCACAGCTGATTGAGACATAAGGGTGGACACTCTTGGGGCTGAGAGGTTCGGTGAGGTTGGGTGAGCCAACGCAGACCCTTTCAAGTAATACTGCATGGTACCCATCCCATGGGTCCCAAATCTCCAGGTTCAAGGGCATCTTCCTACATCGAAAACAGGCATGAGAAACCCAGAAGATGGTACACCGTGTGATCGGGAAAGGTTTCTAAAACGCACCTCATTTCTCATCTCCTTGGCTCGGGTTCGCCATTCCAGCCGATTTACTAGCCATCTCCCTCCTTGGAGAATCAGCACCTTTAACCTCCTGTTCCGTACAGGTTGCAATTTGTCCTGAGGATGAACGGGAAGAGGGGGAACCAATGAGAGACTAGCTCTAGGTGTTGGGACAGGCACAGGTCACTCTATTTTCCCATCAGGAAGAAGAATTAAGCACAAGCTCAGCCTGACCCCAGAACCAGAATAGGGCCTGAAGCAATCCTGCGCTTTTGCGGCCAGCTCCCAAAAAAGCGAGATGAAAAATGGAGCTCAGGGGCACTGCAATTCACAAACCTGCAGAGTTTTAAATGATACCTCTCGTCCACAAATATATTAAGGGAAGGCAACGAAGAGGCTTTGAAAGCAAGGCAGAATTGCAGGAAACAGATTTCAGGAGGTAGATTCGAATCGCCTTGAAAGCACATGAAAAGCGGCAAAACGTGGACAATGATGCCCTTGGCCAAAAAGGGCGTATGCGTTTTTTCCTGAATATATTCAGGAAAAAACGCATACGCCCTTTTTGGCCAACCAAGCAACCTGGAAAGGCAAATCAGCGCTCCAAAGAAGTCTCGCTTCCCAGCGGGCAAAAGGGCCATGCGGAAAAAAGTGTCCAAACCAGAAGTGCAGGACCGGCCATGGAGAAATGGGAGCCTTGCTACGCTGATGGGTGGGATGTAAATTGCCAATAGCCACTCTGGAGAAGTGTACGGTGTGTTCTGAAACATCTAAAAAACACAGCTTGGAGAGCATAGGGCACTTCCACTCATGGGCGTATAAGTTGGGAAAACTAAAAATCAGCAAGACACAGGCACCCCAAAGTTTAGGGCTGCTCTGTTGACAAGAACCCCCACTTCATTACACCTTAAATATCCTAGGAAAGAGAAAAATGGATAAAGAAGTTGTGGTCCTCATGTACAATGGAATATCACTCAGCCATGAAATCAACGTCATAAGGCTAGTAGCAGCACGATGAGTGGATTTAGGTACGACGATTCTAAGTGAAATAAGTCACACAGAAAAAGACACTTATCATAAGATATCACTTCTAGAGGGAATGTAAAAACCGCTACACTTGAACTGAATTACAAAACAGAACAGAGTCACACGTTTAGAAAACACACTATGGCTGCTGAACGGGAAAGGTGAGGTGGGGTGATGCATAAAACAAGGGTTTCAAATTAGCTCCGATACCGTTCCATAAACCCAATATGTAAGAGACAAGACCTATTCCTTTTTCAGTGAACTGGACTCAACACCCCCTATTCACCGCACAAGATTATATCTGACTAGTAAGAATCTTCAAACCTATGTATTGATATCTCTCTGTAAGTGAGTCAAGGGGGTGTAAAGCGGCATAAACACAGCCGTGAAAAGCAGCTAAACCCCATTATAAAAATAAATTACTTTTCAAAACCCGTGAAACAAAGACAGTGAAAGAGAGAGAAATTCTTACAAAATTCGTTCAGGGGCTGTGATGCAACCTGGATTGACCATATCTAGACCCACAGCTGATTGAGACATAAGGGTGGACACTCTTGGGGCTGAGAGGTTCGGTGAGGTTGGGTGAGCCAACGCAGACCCTTTCAAGTAATACTGCATGGTACCCATCCCATGGGTCCCAAATCTCCAGGTTCAAGGGCATCTTCCTACATCGAAAACAGGCATGAGAAACCCAGAAGATGGTACACCGTGTGATCGGGAAAGGTTTCTAAAACGCACCTCATTTCTCATCTCCTTGGCTCGGGTTCGCCATTCCAGCCGATTTACTAGCCATCTCCCTCCTTGGAGAATCAGCACCTTTAACCTCCTGTTCCGTACAGGTTGCAATTTGTCCTGAGGATGAACGGGAAGAGGGGGAACCAATGAGAGACTAGCTCTAGGTGTTGGGACAGGCACAGGTCACTCTATTTTCCCATCAGGAAGAAGAATTAAGAACAAGCTCAGCCTGCCCCCCAGAACCAGAAGAGGGCCTGAAGCAATCCTGCGCTTTTGCGGCCAGCTCCCAAAAAAGCGACTTGAAAAATGGAGCTCAGGGGCACTGCAATTCACAACCCTGCAGAGTTTTAAATGATACCTCTCGTCCACAAATATATTAAGGGAAGGCAACGAAGAGGCTTTGAAAGCAAGGCAGAATTGCAGGAAACAGATTTCAGGAGGTAGATTCGAATCGCCTTGAAAGCACATGAAAAGCGGCAAAACGTGGACAATGATGCCCTTGGCCAAAAAGGGCGTATGCGTTTTTTCCTGAATATATTCAGGAAAAAACGCATACGCCCTTTTTGGCCAACCAAGCAACCTGGAAAGGCAAATCAGCGCTCCAAAGAAGTCTCGCTTCCCAGCGGGCAAAAGGGCCATGCGGAAAAAATTGTCCAAACCGGAAATGCAGGACCGGCCATGGAGAAATGGGAGCCTTGCTACGCTGATGGGTGGGATGTAAATTGCCAACATCCACTCTGGAGAAGTGTACGGTGTGTTCTGAAACATCTAAAAAACACAGCTTGGAGAGCATAGGGCACTTCCACTCATGGGCGTATAAATTGGGAAAACTAAAAATCAGCAAGACACAGGCACCCCAAAGTTTAGGGCTGCTCTGTTGACAAGAACCCCCACTTCATTACACCTTAAATATCCTAGGAACGAGAAAAATGGATAAAGAAGTTGTGGTCCTCATGTACAATGGAATATCACTCAGCCATGAAATCAACGTCATAAGGCTAGTAGCAGCACGATGAGTGGATTTAGGTACGACGATTCTAAGTGAAATAAGTCACACAGAAAAAGACACTTATCATAAGATATCACTTCTAGAGGGAATGTAAAAACCGCTACACTTGAACTGAATTACAAAACAGAACAGAGTCACACGTTTAGAAAACACACTATGGCTGCTGAACGGGAAAGGTGAGGTGGGGTGATGCATAAAACAAGGGTTTCAAATTAGCTCAGATACCGTTCCATAAACCCAATATGTAAGAGACAAGACCTATTCCTTTTTCAGTGAACTGGACTCAACACCCCCTATTCACCGCACAAGAATATATCTGACTAGTAAGAATCTTCAAACCTATGTATTGATATCTCTCTGTAAGTGAGTCAAGGGGGTGTAAAGCGGCATAAACACAGCCGTGAAAAGCAGCTAAACCCCATTATAAAAATAAATTACTTTTCAAAACCCGTGAAACAAAGACAGTGAAAGAGAGAGAAATTCTTACAAAATTCGTTCAGGGGCTGTGATGCAACCTGGATTGACCATATCTAGACCCACAGTTGATTGAGACATAAGGGTGGACACTCTTGGGGCTGAGAGGTTCGGTGAGGTTGGGTGAGCCAACGCAGACCCTTTCAAGTAATACTGCATGGTACCCATCCCATGGGTCCCAAATCTCCAGGTTCAAGGGCATCTTCCTACATCGAAAACAGGCATGAGAAACCCAGAAGATGGTACACCGTGTGATCGGGAAAGGTTTCTAAAACGCACCTCATTTCTCATCTCCTTTGCTCGGGTTCGCCATTCCAGCCGATTTACTAGCCATCTCCCTCCTTGGGGAATCAGCACCTTTAACCTCCTGTTCCGTAGAGGTTGCAATTTGTCCTTAGGATGAAGGGGAAGAGGGGGAACCAATGAGAGACTAGCTCTAGGTGTTGGGACAGGCACAGGTCACTCTATTTTCCCATCAGGAAGAAGAATTAAGAACAAGCTCAGCCTGCCCCCCAGAACCAGAAGAGGGCCTGAAGCAATCCTGCGCTTTTGCGGCCAGCTCCCAAAAAAGCGACTTGAAAAATGGAGCTCAGGGGCACTGCAATTCACAACCCTGCAGAGTTTTAAATGATACCTCTCGTCCACAAATATATTAAGGGAAGGCAACGAAGAGGCTTTGAAAGCAAGGCAGAATTGCAGGAAACAGATTTCAGGAGGTAGATTCGAATCGCCTTGAAAGCACATGAAAAGCGGCAAAACGTGGACAATGATGCCCTTGGCCAAAAAGGGCGTATGCGTTTTTTCCTGAATATATTCAGGAAAAAACACATACGCCCTTTTTGGCCAACCAAGCAACATGGAAAGTCAAATCAGCGCTCCAAAGAAGTCTCGCTTCCCAGCGGGCAAAAGGGCCATGCGGAAAAAAGTGTCCAAACCAGAAGTGCAGGACCGGCCATGGAGAAATGGGAGCCTTGCTACGCTGATGGGTGGGATGTAAATTGCCAACAGCCACTCTGGAGAAGTGTACGGTGTGTTCTGAATCATCTAAAAAACACAGCTTGGAGAGCATAGGGCACTTCCACTCATGGGCGTATAAATTGGGAAAACTAAAAATCAGCAAGACACAGGCACCCCAAAGTTTAGGGCTGCTCTGTTGACAAGAACCCCCACTTCATTACACCTTAAATATCCTAGGAAAGAGAAAAATGGATAAAGAAGTTGTGGTCCTCATGTACAATAGAATATCACTCAGCCATGAAATCAACGTCAGAAGGCTAGTAGCAGCACGATGAGTGGATTTAGGTACGACGATTCTAAGTGAAATAAGTCACACAGAAAAAGACACTTATCATAAGATATCACTTCTGGAGGGAATGTAAGAACCGCTACACTTGAACTGAATTACAAAACAGAACAGAGTCACACGTTTAGGAAACACACTATGGCTGCTGAACGGGAAAGGTGAGGTGGGGTGATGCATAAAACAAGGGTTTCAAATTAGCTCAGATACCGTTCCATAAACCCAATATGTAAGAGACAAGACCTATTCCTTTTTCAGTGAACTGGACTCAACACCCCCTATTCACCGCACAAGAATATATCTGACTAGTAAGAATCTTCAAACCTATGTATTGATATCTCTCTGTAAGTGAGTCAAGGGGGTGTAAAGCGGCATAAACACAGCCGTGAAAAGCAGCTAAACCCCATTATAAAAATAAATTACTTTTCAAAACCCGTGAAACAAAGACAGTGAAAGAGAGAGAAATTCTTACAAAATTCGTTCAGGGGCTGTGATGCAACCTGGATTGACCATATCCAGACCCACAGCTGATTGAGACATAAGGGTGGACACTCTTGGGGCTGAGAGGTTCGGTGAGGTTGGGTGAGCCAACGCAGACCCTTTCAAGTAATACTGCATGGTACCCATCCCATGGGTCCCAAACCTCCAGGTTCAAGGGCATCTTCCTACGTCGAAAACAGGCATGAGAAACCCAGAAGATGGTACACCGTGTGATCGGGAAAGGTTTCTAAAACGCACCTCATTTCTCATCTCCTTGGCTCGGGTTCGCCATTCCAGCCGATTTACTAGCCATCTCCCTCCTTGGAGAATCAGCACCTTTAACCTCCTGTTCCGTACAGGTTGCAATTTGTCCTGAGGATGAACGGGAAGAGGGGGAACCAATGAGAGACTAGCTCTAGGTGTTGGGACAGGCACAGGTCACTCTATTTTCCCATCAGGAAGAAGAATTAAGCACAAGCTCAGCCTGCCCCCCAGAACCAGAAGAGGGCCTGAAGCAATCCTGCGCTTTTGCGGCCAGCTCCCAAAAAAGCGACTTGAAAAATGGAGCTCAGGGACACTGCAATTCACAACCCTGCAGTGTTTTAAATGATACCTCTCGTCCACAAATATATTAAGGGAAGGCAACGAAGAGGCTTTGAAAGCAAGGCAGAATTGCAGGAAACAGATTTCAGGAGGTAGATTCGAATCGCCTTGAAAGCACATGAAAAGCGGCAAAACGTGGACAATGATGCCCTTGGCCAAAAAGGGCGTATGCGTTTTTTCCTGAATATATTCAGGAAAAAACGCATACGCCCTTTTTGGCCAACCAAGCAACCTGGAAAGGCCAATCAGCGCTCCAAAGAAGTCTCGCTTCCCAGCGGGCAAAAGGGCCATGCGGAAAAAAGTGTCCAAACCAGAAGTGCAGGACCGGCCATGGAGAAATGGGAGCCTTGCTACGCTGATGGGTGGGATGTAAATTGCCAACAGCCACTCTGGAGAAGTGTACGGTGTGTTCTGAAACATCTAAAAAACACAGCTTGGAGAGCATAGGGCACTTCCACTCATGGGCGTATAAATTGGGAAAACTAAAAATCAGCAAGACACAGGCACCCCAAAGTTTAGGGCTGCTCTGTTGACAAGAACCCCCACTTCATTACACCTTAAATATCCTAGGAAAGAGAAAAATGGATAAAGAAGTTGTGGTCCTCATGTACAATGGAATATCACTCAGCCATGAAATCAACGTCATAAGGCTAGTAGCAGCACGATGAGTGGATTTAGGTACGACGATTCTAAGTGAAATAAGTCACACAGAAAAAGACACTTATCATAAGATATCACTTCTAGAGGGAATGTAAGAACCGCTACACTTGAACTGAATTACAAAACAGAACAGAGTCACACGTTTAGGAAACACACTATGGCTGCTGAACGGGAAAGGTGAGGTGGGGTGATGCATAAAACAAGGGTTTCAAATTAGCTCAGATACCGTTCCATAAACCCAATATGTAAGAGACAAGACCTATTCCTTTTTCAGTGAACTGGACTCAACACCCCCTATTCACCGCACAAGAATATATCTGACTAGTAAGAATCTTCAAACCTATGTATTGATATCTCTCTGTAAGTGAGTCAAGGGGGTGTAAAGCGGCATAAACACAGCCGTGAAAAGCAGCTAAACCCCATTATAAAAATAAATTACTTTTCAAAACCCGTGAAACAAAGACAGTGAAAGAGAGAGAAATTCTTACAAAATTCATTCAGGGGCTGTGATGCAACCTGGATTGACCATACCTAGACCCACAGCTGATTGAGACATAAGGGTGGACACTCTTGGGGCTGAGAGGTTCGGTGAGGTTGGGTGAGCCAACGCAGACCCTTTCAAGTAATACTGCATGGTACCCATCCCATGGGTCCCAAATCTCCAGGTTCAAGGGCATCTTCCTATGTCGAAAACAGGCATGAGAAACCCAGAAGATGGTACACCGTGTGATCGGGAAAGGTTTCTAAAACGCACCTCATTTCTCATCTCCTTTGCTCGGGTTCGCCATTCCAGCCGATTTACTAGCCATCTCCCTCCTTGGAGAATCAGCACCTTTAACCTCCTGTTCCGTACAGGTTGCAATTTGTCCTGAGGATGAACGGGAAGAGGGGGAACCAATGAGAGACTAGCTCTAGGTGTTGGGACAGGCACAGGTCACTCTATTTTCCCATCAGGAAGAAGAATTAAGCACAAGCTCAGCCTGCCCCCCAGAACCAGAAGAGGGCCTGAAGCAATCCTGCGCTTTTGCGGCCACCTCCCAAAAAAGCGACTTGAAAAATGGAGCTCAGGGGCACTGCAATTCACAACCCTGCAGAGTTTTAAATGATACCTCTCGTCCACAAATATATTAAGGGAAGGCAACGAAGAGGCTTTGAAAGCAAGGCAGAATTGCAGGAAACAGATTTCAGGAGGTAGATTCGAATGGCCTTGAAAGCAGATGAAAAGCGGCAAAACGTGGACAATGATGCCCTTGGCCAAAAAGGGCGTATGCGTTTTTTCCTGAATATATTCAGGAAAAAACACATACGCCCTTTTTGGCCAACCAAGCACCATGGAAAGTCAAATCAGCGCTCCAAAGAAGTCTCGCTTCCCAGCGGGCAAAAGGGCCATGCGGAAAAAAGTGTCCAAACCAGAAGTGCAGGACCGGCCATGGAGAAATGGGAGCCTTGCTACGCTGATGGGTGGGATGTAAATTGCCAACAGCCACTCTGGAGAAGTGTACGGTGTGTTCTGAAACATCTAAAAAACACAGCTTGGAGAGCATAGGGCACTTCCACTCATGGGCGTATAAATTGGGAAAACTAAAAATCAGCAAGACACAGGCACCCCAAAGTTTAGGGCTGCTCTGTTGACAAGAACCCCCACTTCATTACACCTTAAATATCCTAGGAAAGAGAAAAATGGATAAAGAAGTTGTGGTCCTCATGTACAATGGAATATCACTCAGCCATGAAATCAACGTCATAAGGCTAGTAGCAGCACGATGAGTGGATTTAGGTACGACGATTCTAAGTGAAATAAGTCACACAGAAAAAGACACTTATCATAAGATATCACTTCTAGAGGGAATGTAAGAACCGCTACACTTGAACTGAATTACAAAACAGAACAGAGTCACACGTTTAGGAAACACACTATGGCTGCTGAACGGGAAAGGTGAGGTGGGGTGATGCATAAAACAAGGGTTTCAAATTAGCTCAGATACCGTTCCATAAACCCAATATGTAAGAGACAAGACCTATTCCTTTTTCAGTGAACTGGACTCAACACCCCCTATTCACCGCACAAGAATATATCTGACTAGTAAGAATCTTCAAACCTATGTATTGATATCTCTCTGTAAGTGAGTCAAGGGGGTGTAAAGTGGCATAAACACAGCCGTGAAAAGCAGCTAAACCCCATTATAAAAATAAATTACTTTTCAAAACCCGTGAAACAAAGACAGTGAAAGAGAGAGAAATTCTTACAAAATTCATTCAGGGGCTGTGATGCAACCTGGATTGACCATACCTAGACCCACAGCTGATTGAGACATAAGGGTGGACACTCTTGGGGCTGAGAGGTTCGGTGAGGTTGGGTGAGCCAACGCAGACCCTTTCAAGTAATACTGCATGGTACCCATCTCATGGGTCCCAAATCTCCAGGTTCAAGGGCATCTTCCTATGTCGAAAACAGGCATGAGAAACCCAGAAGATGGTACACCGTGTGATCGGGAAAGGTTTCTAAAACGCACCTCATTTCTCATCTCCTTTGCTCGGGTTCGCCATTCCAGCCGATTTACTAGCCATCTCCCTCCTTGGAGAATCAGCACCTTTAACCTCCTGTTCCGTACAGGTTGCAATTTGTCCTGAGGATGAACGGGAAGAGGGGGAAGCAATGAGAGACTAGCTCTAGGTGTTGGGACAGGCACAGGTCACTCTATTTTCCCATCAGGAAGAAGAATTAAGCACAAGCTCAGCCTGCCCCCCAGAACCAGAAGAGGGCCTGAAGCAATCCTGCGCTTTTGCGGCCAGCTCCCAAAAAAGCGAGTTGAAAAATGGAGCTCAGGGGCACTGCAATTCACAAACCTGCAGAGTTTTAAATGATACCTCTCGTCCACAAATATATTAAGGGAAGGCAACGAAGAGGCTTTGAAAGCAAGGCAGAATTGCAGGAAACAGATTTCAGGAGGTAGATTCCAATCGCCTTGAAAGCACATGAAAAGTGGCAAAACGTGGACAATGATGCCCTTGGCCAAAAAGGGCGTATGCGTTTTTTCCTGAATATATTCAGGAAAAAACGCATACGCCCTTTTTGGCCAACCAAGCAACCTGGAAAGGCAAATCAACGCTCCAAAGAAGTCTGGCTTCCCAGCGGGCAAAAGGGCCATGCGGAAAAAAGTGTACAAACCAGAAATGCAGGACCGGCCATGGAGAAATGGGAGCCTTGCTACGCTGATGGGCGGGATGTAAATTGCCAACAGCCACTCTGGAGAAGTGTACGGTGTGTTCTGAAACTTCTAAAAAACACAGCTTGGAGAGCATAGGGCACTTCCACTCATGGGCGTATAAATTGGGAAAACTAAAAATCAGCAAAACACAGGCACCCCAAAGTTTAGGGCTGCTGTGTTGACAAGAACCCCCACTTCATTACACCTTAAATATCCTAGGAAAGAGAAAAATGGATAAAGAAGTTGGGGTCCTCATGTACAATGGAATATCACTCAGCCATGAAATCAACGTCATAAGGCTAGTAGCAGCACGATGAGTGGATTTAGGTACGACGATTCTAAGTGAAATAAGTCACACAGAAAAAGATACTTAACATAAGATATCACTTCTAGAGGGAATGTAAAAACCGCTACACTTGAGCTGAATTACAAAACAGAACAGAGTCACACGTTTAGAAAACACACTATGGCTGCTGAACGGGAAAGGTGAGGTGGGGTGATGCATAAAACAAGGGTTTCAAATTAGCTCAGATACCGTTCCATAAACCCAATATGTAAGAGACAAGACCTATTCCTTTTTCAGTGAACTGGACTCAACACCCCCTATTCACCGCACAAGAATATATCTGACTAGTAAGAATCTTCACACCTATGTATTGATATCTCTCTGTAAGTGAGTCAAGGGGGTGTAAAGCGGCATAAACACAGCCGTGAAAAGCAGCTAAACCCCATTATAAAAATAAATTACTTTTCAAAACCCGTGAAACAAAGACAGTGAAAGAGAGAGAAATTCTTCCAAAATTCGTTCAGGGGCTGTGATGCAACCTGGATTGACCATATCTAGACCCACAGCTGATTGAGACATAAGGGTGGACACTCTTGGGGCTGAGAGTTTCGGTGAGGTTGGGTGAGGCAACGCAGACCCTTTCAAGTAATACTGCATGGTACCCATCCCATGGGTCCCAAATCTCCAGGTTCAAGGGCATCTTCCTACGTCGAAAACAGGCATGAGAAACCCAGAAGATGGTACACCGTGTGATCGGGAAAGGTTTCTAAAACGCACCTCATTTCTCATCTCCTTTGCTCGGGTTCGCCATTCCAGCCGATTTACTAGCCATCTCCCTCCTTGGAGAATCAGCACCTTTAACCTCCTGTTCCGTACAGGTTGCAATTTGTCCTGAGGATGAACGGGAAGAGGGGGAACCAATGAGAGACTAGCTCTAGGTGTTGGGACAGGCACAGGTCACTCTATTTTCCCATCAGGAAGAAGAATTAAGCACAAGCTCAGCCTGCCCCCCAGAACCAGAAGAGGGCCTGAAGCAATCCTGCGCTTTTGCGGCCAGCTCCCAAAAAAGCGAGTTGAAAAATGGAGCTCAGGGGCACTGCAATTCACAAACCTGCAGAGTTTTAAATGATACCTCTCGTCCACAAATATATTAAGGGAAGGCAACGAAGAGGCTTTGAAAGCAAGGCAGAATTGCAGGAAACAGATTTCAGGAGGTAGATTCCAATCGCCTTGAAAGCACATGAAAAGCGGCAAAACGTGGACAATGATGCCCTTGGCCAAAAAGGGCATATGCGTTTTTTCCTGAATATATTCAGGAAAAAACGCATACGCCCTTTTTGGCCAACCAAGCAACCTGGAAAGGCAAATCAGCGCTCCAAAGAAGTCTCGCTTCCCAGCGGGCAAAAGGGCCATGCGGAAAAAAGTGTCCAAACCAGAAGTGCAGGACCGGCCATGGAGAAATGGGAGCCTTGCTACGCTGATGGGTGGGATGTAAATTGCCAACAGCCACTCTGGAGAAGTGTACGGTGTGTTCTGAAACATCTAAAAAACACAGCTTGGAGAGCATAGGGCACTTCCACTCATGGGCGTATAAATTGGGAAAACTAAAAATCAGCAAGACACAGGCACCCCAAAGTTTAGGGCAGCTCTGTTGACAAAAACCCCCACTTCATTACACCTTAAATATCCTAGGAAGGAGAAAAATGGATAAAGAAGTTGTGGTCCTCTTGTACAATGGAATATCACTCAGCCATGAAATCAACGTCATAAGGCTAGTAGCAGCACGATGAGTGGATTTACGTACGACGATTCTAAGTGAAATAAGTCACACAGAAAAAGACACTTATCATAAGATATCACTTCTAGAGGGAATGTAAAAACCGCTACACTTGAACTGAATTACAAAACAGAACAGAGTCACACGTTTAGAAAACACACTATGGCTGCTGAACGGGAAAGGTGAGGTGGGGTGATGCATAAAACAAGGGTTTCAAATTAGCTCAGATACCGTTCCATAAACCCAATATGTAAGAGACAAGACCTATTCCTTTTTCAGTGAACTGGACTCAACACCCCCTATTCACCGCACAAGAATATATCTGACTAGTAAGAATCTTCAAACCTATGTATTGATATCTCTCTGTAAGTGAGTCAAGGGGGTGTAAAGTGGCATAAACACAGCCGTGAAAAGCAGCTAAACCCCATTATAAAAATAAATTACTTTTCAAAACCCGTGAAACAAAGACAGTGAAAGAGGGAGAAATTCTTACAAAATTCATTCAGGGGCTGTGATGCAACCTGGATTGACCATACCTAGACCCACAGCTGATTGAGACATAAGGGTGGACACTCTTGGGGCTGAGAGGTTCGGTGAGGTTGGGTGAGCCAACGCAGACCCTTTCAAGTAATACTGCATGGTACCCATCTCATGGGTCCCAAATCTCCAGGTTCAAGGGCATCTTCCTATGTCGAAAACAGGCATGAGAAACCCAGAAGATGGTACACCGTGTGATCGGGAAAGGTTTCTAAAACGCACCTCATTTCTCATCTCCTTTGCTCGGGTTCGCCATTCCAGCCGATTTACTAGCCATCTCCCTCCTTGGAGAATCAGCACCTTTAACCTCCTGTTCCGTACAGGTTGCAATTTGTCCTGAGGATGAACGGGAAGAGGGGGAAGCAATGAGAGACTAGCTCTAGGTGTTGGGACAGGCACAGGTCACTCTATTTTCCCATCAGGAAGAAGAATTAAGCACAAGCTCAGCCTGCCCCCCAGAACCAGAAGAGGGCCTGAAGCAATCCTGCGCTTTTGCGGCCAGCTCCCAAAAAAGCGAGTTGAAAAATGGAGCTCAGGGGCACTGCAATTCACAAACCTGCAGAGTTTTAAATGATACCTCTCGTCCACAAATATATTAAGGGAAGGCAACGAAGAGGCTTTGAAAGCAAGGCAGAATTGCAGGAAACAGATTTCAGGAGGTAGATTCCAATCGCCTTGAAAGCACATGAAAAGTGGCAAAACGTGGACAATGATGCCCTTGGCCAAAAAGGGCGTATGCGTTTTTTCCTGAATATATTCAGGAAAAAACGCATACGCCCTTTTTGGCCAACCAAGCAACCTGGAAAGGCAAATCAACGCTCCAAAGAAGTCTGGCTTCCCAGCGGGCAAAAGGGCCATGCGGAAAAAAGTGTACAAACCAGAAATGCAGGACCGGCCATGGAGAAATGGGAGCCTTGCTACGCTGATGGGCGGGATGTAAATTGCCAACAGCCACTCTGGAGAAGTGTACGGTGTGTTCTGAAACTTCTAAAAAACACAGCTTGGAGAGCATAGGGCACTTCCACTCATGGGCGTATAAATTGGGAAAACTAAAAATCAGCAAAACACAGGCACCCCAAAGTTTAGGGCTGCTGTGTTGACAAGAACCCCCACTTCATTACACCTTAAATATCCTAGGAAAGAGAAAAATGGATAAAGAAGTTGGGGTCCTCATGTACAATGGAATATCACTCAGCCATGAAATCAACGTCATAAGGCTAGTAGCAGCACGATGAGTGGATTTAGGTACGACGATTCTAAGTGAAATAAGTCACACAGAAAAAGATACTTAACATAAGATATCACTTCTAGAGGGAATGTAAAAACCGCTACACTTGAGCTGAATTACAAAACAGAACAGAGTCACACGTTTAGAAAACACACTATGGCTGCTGAACGGGAAAGGTGAGGTGGGGTGATGCATAAAACAAGGGTTTCAAATTAGCTCAGATACCGTTCCATAAACCCAATATGTAAGAGACAAGACCTATTCCTTTTTCAGTGAACTGGACTCAACACCCCCTATTCACCGCACAAGAATATATCTGACTAGTAAGAATCTTCACACCTATGTATTGATATCTCTCTGTAAGTGAGTCAAGGGGGTGTAAAGCGGCATAAACACAGCCGTGAAAAGCAGCTAAACCCCATTATAAAAATAAATTACTTTTCAAAACCCGTGAAACAAAGACAGTGAAAGAGAGAGAAATTCTTCCAAAATTCGTTCAGGGGCTGTGATGCAACCTGGATTGACCATATCTAGACCCACAGCTGATTGAGACATAAGGGTGGACACTCTTGGGGCTGAGAGTTTCGGTGAGGTTGGGTGAGGCAACGCAGACCCTTTCAAGTAATACTGCATGGTACCCATCCCATGGGTCCCAAATCTCCAGGTTCAAGGGCATCTTCCTACGTCGAAAACAGGCATGAGAAACCCAGAAGATGGTACACCGTGTGATCGGGAAAGGTTTCTAAAACGCACCTCATTTCTCATCTCCTTTGCTCGGGTTCGCCATTCCAGCCGATTTACTAGCCATCTCCCTCCTTGGAGAATCAGCACCTTTAACCTCCTGTTCCGTACAGGTTGCAATTTGTCCTGAGGATGAACGGGAAGAGGGGGAAGCAATGAGAGACTAGCTCTAGGGGTTGGGACAGGCACAGGTCACTCTATTTTCCCATCAGGAAGAAGAATTAAGCACAAGCTCAGCCTGCCCCCCAGAACCAGAAGAGGGCCTGAAGCAATCCTGCGCTTTTGCGGCCAGCTCCCAAAAAAGCGAGTTGAAAAATGGAGCTCAGGGGCACTGCAATTCACAAACCTGCAGAGTTTTAAATGATACCTCTCGTCCACAAATATATTAAGGGAAGGCAACGAAGAGGCTTTGAAAGCAAGGCAGAATTGCAGGAAACAGATTTCAGGAGGTAGATTCCAATCGCCTTGAAAGCACATGAAAAGTGGCAAAACGTGGACAATGATGCCCTTGGCCAAAAAGGGCGTATGCGTTTTTTCCTGAATATATTCAGGAAAAAACGCATACGCCCTTTTTGGCCAACCAAGCAACCTGGAAAGGCAAATCAACGCTCCAAAGAAGTCTGGCTTCCCAGCGGGCAAAAGGGCCATGCGGAAAAAAGTGTACAAACCAGAAATGCAGGACCGGCCATGGAGAAATGGGAGCCTTGCTACGCTGATGGGCGGGATGTAAATTGCCAACAGCCACTCTGGAGAAGTGTACGGTGTGTTCTGAAACTTCTAAAAAACACAGCTTGGAGAGCATAGGGCACTTCCACTCATGGGCGTATAAATTGGGAAAACTAAAAATCAGCAAAACACAGGCACCCCAAAGTTTAGGGCTGCTGTGTTGACAAGAACCCCCACTTCATTACACCTTAAATATCCTAGGAAAGAGAAAAATGGATAAAGAAGTTGGGGTCCTCATGTACAATGGAATATCACTCAGCCATGAAATCAACGTCATAAGGCTAGTAGCAGCACGATGAGTGGATTTAGGTACGACGATTCTAAGTGAAATAAGTCACACAGAAAAAGATACTTAACATAAGATATCACTTCTAGAGGGAATGTAAAAACCGCTACACTTGAGCTGAATTACAAAACAGAACAGAGTCACACGTTTAGAAAACACACTATGGCTGCTGAACGGGAAAGGTGAGGTGGGGTGATGCATAAAACAAGGGTTTCAAATTAGCTCAGATACCGTTCCATAAACCCAATATGTAAGAGACAAGACCTATTCCTTTTTCAGTGAACTGGACTCAACACCCCCTATTCACCGCACAAGAATATATCTGACTAGTAAGAATCTTCACACCTATGTATTGATATCTCTCTGTAAGTGAGTCAAGGGGGTGTAAAGCGGCATAAACACAGCCGTGAAAAGCAGCTAAACCCCATTATAAAAATAAATTACTTTTCAAAACCCGTGAAACAAAGACAGTGAAAGAGAGAGAAATTCTTCCAAAATTCGTTCAGGGGCTGTGATGCAACCTGGATTGACCATATCTAGACCCACAGCTGATTGAGACATAAGGGTGGACACTCTTGGGGCTGAGAGTTTCGGTGAGGTTGGGTGAGGCAACGCAGACCCTTTCAAGTAATACTGCATGGTACCCATCCCATGGGTCCCAAATCTCCAGGTTCAAGGGCATCTTCCTACGTCGAAAACAGGCATGAGAAACCCAGAAGATGGTACACCGTGTGATCGGGAAAGGTTTCTAAAACGCACCTCATTTCTCATCTCCTTTGCTCGGGTTCGCCATTCCAGCCGATTTACTAGCCATCTCCCTCCTTGGAGAATCAGCACCTTTAACCTCCTGTTCCGTACAGGTTGCAATTTGTCCTGAGGATGAACGGGAAGAGGGGGAACCAATGAGAGACTAGCTCTAGGTGTTGGGACAGGCACAGGTCACTCTATTTTCCCATCAGGAAGAAGAATTAAGCACAAGCTCAGCCTGCCCCCCAGA
This sequence comes from Balaenoptera acutorostrata, assembly GCF_949987535.1. NCBI lineage: Eukaryota > Metazoa > Chordata > Mammalia > Artiodactyla > Balaenopteridae > Balaenoptera > Balaenoptera acutorostrata. The sequence continues at coordinate 84,807 of NW_026645690.1, read as the reverse complement.
ACCAGAAGAGGGCCTGAAGCAATCCTGCGCTTTTGCGGCCAGCTCCCAAAAAAGCGAGTTGAAAAATGGAGCTCAGGGGCACTGCAATTCACAAACCTGCAGAGTTTTAAATGATACCTCTCGTCCACAAATATATTAAGGGAAGGCAACGAAGAGGCTTTGAAAGCAAGGCAGAATTGCAGGAAACAGATTTCAGGAGGTAGATTCCAATCGCCTTGAAAGCACATGAAAAGCGGCAAAACGTGGACAATGATGCCCTTGGCCAAAAAGGGCATATGCGTTTTTTCCTGAATATATTCAGGAAAAAACGCATACGCCCTTTTTGGCCAACCAAGCAACCTGGAAAGGCAAATCAGCGCTCCAAAGAAGTCTCGCTTCCCAGCGGGCAAAAGGGCCATGCGGAAAAAAGTGTCCAAACCAGAAGTGCAGGACCGGCCATGGAGAAATGGGAGCCTTGCTACGCTGATGGGTGGGATGTAAATTGCCAACAGCCACTCTGGAGAAGTGTACGGTGTGTTCTGAAACATCTAAAAAACACAGCTTGGAGAGCAAAGGGCACTTCCACTCATGGGCGTATAAATTGGGAAAACTAAAAATCAGCAAGACACAGGCACCCCAAAGTTTAGGGCAGCTCTGTTGACAAAAACCCCCACTTCATTACACCTTAAATATCCTAGGAAGGAGAAAAATGGATAAAGAAGTTGTGGTCCTCTTGTACAATGGAATATCACTCAGCCATGAAATCAACGTCATAAGGCTAGTAGCAGCACGATGAGTGGATTTACGTACGACGATTCTAAGTGAAATAAGTCACACAGAAAAAGACACTTATCATAAGATATCACTTCTAGAGGGAATGTAAAAACCGCTACACTTGAACTGAATTACAAAACAGAACAGAGTCACACGTTTAGAAAACACACTATGGCTGCTGAACGGGAAAGGTGAGGTGGGGTGATGCATAAAACAAGGGTTTTAAATTAGCTCAGATACCGTTCCATAAACCCAATATGTAAGAGACAAGACCTATTCCTTTTTCAGTGAACTGGACTCAACACCCCCTATTCACCGCACAAGAATATATCTGACTAGTAAGAATCTTCAAACCTATGTATTGATATCTCTCTGTAAGTGAGTCAAGGGGGTGTAAAGTGGCATAAACACAGCCGTGAAAAGCAGCTAAACCCCATTATAAAAATAAATTACTTTTCAAAACCCGTGAAACAAAGACAGTGAAAGAGGGAGAAATTCTTACAAAATTCATTCAGGGGCTGTGATGCAACCTGGATTGACCATACCTAGACCCACAGCTGATTGAGACATAAGGGTGGACACTCTTGGGGCTGAGAGGTTCGGTGAGGTTGGGTGAGCCAATGCAGACCCTTTCAAGTAATACTGCATGGTACCCATCCCATGGGTCCCAAATCTCCAGGTTCAAGGGCATCTTCCTACATCGAAAACAGGCATGAGAAACCCAGAAGATGGTACACCGTGTGATCGGGAAAGGTTTCTAAAACGCACCTCATTTCTCATCTCCTTGGCTCGGGTTCGCCATTCCAGCCGATTTACTAGCCATCTCCCTCCTTGGAGAATCAGCACCTTTAACCTCCTGTTCCGTACAGGTTGCAATTTGTCCTGAGGATGAACGGGAAGAGGGGGAACCAATGAGAGACTAGCTCTAGGTGTTGGGACAGGCACAGGTCACTCTATTTTCCCATCAGGAAGAAGAATTAAGCACAAGCTCAGCCTGCCCCCCAGAACCAGAAGAGGGCCTGAAGCAATCCTGCGCTTTTGCGGCCAGCTCCCAAAAAAGCGAGTTGAAAAATGGAGCTCAGGGGCACTGCAATTCACAAACCTGCAGAGTTTTAAATGATACCTCACGTCCACAAATATATTAAGGGAAGGCAACGAAGAGGCTTTGAAAGCAAGGCAGAATTGCAGGAAACAGATTTCAGGAGGTAGATTCCAATCGCCTTGAAAGCACATGAAAAGTGGCAAAACGTGGACAATGATGCCCTTGGCCAAAAAGGGCGTATGCGTTTTTTCCTGAATATATTCAGGAAAAAACGCATACGCCCTTTTTGGCCAACCAAGCAACCTGGAAAGGCAAATCAGCGCTCCAAAGAAGTCTCGCTTCCCAGCGGGCAAAAGGGCCATGCGGAAAAAAGTGTACAAACCAGAAATGCAGAACCGGCCATGGAGAAATGGGAGCCTTGCTACGCTGATGGGTGGGATGTAAATTGCCAACAGCCACTCTGGAGAAGTGTACGGTGTGTTCTGAAACTTCTAAAAAACACAGCTTGGAGAGCATAGGGCACTTCCACTCATGGGCGTATAAATTGGGAAAACTAAAAATCAGCAAAACACAGGCACCCCAAAGTTTAGGGCTGCTGTGTTGACAAGAACCCCCACTTCATTACACCTTAAATATCCTAGGAAAGAGAAAAATGGATAAAGAAGTTGGGGTCCTCATGTACAATGGAATATCACTCAGCCATGAAATCAACGTCATAAGGCTAGTAGCAGCACGATGAGTGGATTTAGGTACGACGATTCTAAGTGAAATAAGTCACACAGAAAAAGACACTTATCATAAGATATCACTTCTAGAGGGAATGTAAAAACCGCTACACTTGAGCTGAATTACAAAACAGAACAGAGTCACACGTTTAGAAAACACACTATGGCTGCTGAACGGGAAAGGTGAGGTGGGGTGATGCATAAAACAAGGGTTTCAAATTAGCTCAGATACCGTTCCATAAACCCAATATGTAAGAGACAAGACCTATTCCTTTTTCAGTGAACTGGACTCAACACCCCCTATTCACCGCACAAGAATATATCTGACTAGTAAGAATCTTCACACCTATGTATTGATATCTCTCTGTAAGTGAGTCAAGGGGGTGTAAAGCGGCATAAACACAGCCGTGAAAAGCAGCTAAACCCCATTATAAAAATAAATTACTTTTCAAAACCCGTGAAACAAAGACAGTGAAAGAGAGAGAAATTCTTCCAAAATTCGTTCAGGGGCTGTGATGCAACCTGGATTGACCATATCTAGACCCACAGCTGATTGAGACATAAGGGTGGACACTCTTGGGGCTGAGAGTTTCGGTGAGGTTGGGTGAGGCAACGCAGACCCTTTCAAGTAATACTGCATGGTACCCATCCCATGGGTCCCAAATCTCCAGGTTCAAGGGCATCTTCCTACGTCGAAAACAGGCATGAGAAACCCAGAAGATGGTACACCGTGTGATCGGGAAAGGTTTCTAAAACGCACCTCATTTCTCATCTCCTTTGCTCGGGTTCGCCATTCCAGCCGATTTACTAGCCATCTCCCTCCTTGGAGAATCAGCACCTTTAACCTCCTGTTCCGTACAGGTTGCAATTTGTCCTGAGGATGAACGGGAAGAGGGGGAACCAATGAGAGACTAGCTCTAGGTGTTGGGACAGGCACAGGTCACTCTATTTTCCCATCAGGAAGAAGAATTAAGCACAAGCTCAGCCTGCCCCCCAGAACCAGAAGAGGGCCTGAAGCAATCCTGCGCTTTTGCAGCCAGCTCCCAAAAAAGCGAGTTGAAAAATGGAGCTCAGGGACACTGCAATTCACAAACCTGCAGAGTTTTAAATGATACCTCTCGTCCACAAATATATTAAGGGAAGGCAACGAAGAGGCTTTGAAAGCAAGGCAGAATTGCAGGAAACAGATTTCAGGAGGTAGATTCCAATCGCCTTGAAAGCACATGAAAAGCGGCAAAACGTGGACAATGATGCCCTTGGCCGAAAAGGGCGTATGCGTTTTTTCCTGAATATATTCAGGAAAAAACGCATACGCCCTTTTTGGCCAACCAAGCAACCTGGAAAGGCAAATCAGCGCTCCAAAGAAGTCTCGCTTCCCAGCGGGCAAAAGGGCCATGCGGAAAAAAGTGTCCAAACCAGAAGTGCAGGACCGGCCATGGAGAAATGGGAGCCTTGCTACGCTGATGGGTGGGATGTAAATTGCCATCAGCCACTCTGGAGAAGTGTACGGTGTGTTCTGAAACATCTAAAAAACACAGCTTGGAGAGCATAGGGCACTTCCACTCATGGGCGTATAAATTGGGAAAACTAAAAATCAGCAAGACACAGGCACCCCAAAGTTTAGGGCAGCTCTGTTGACAAAAACCCCCACTTCATTACACCTTAAATATCCTAGGAAGGAGAAAAATGGATAAAGAAGTTGTGGTCCTCATGTACAATGGAATATCACTCAGCCATGAAATCAACGTCATAAGGCTAGTAGCAGCACGATGAGTGGATTTACGTACGACGATTCTAAGTGAAATAAGTCACACAGAAAAAGACACTTATCATAAGATATCACTTCTAGAGGGAATGTAAAAACCGCTACACTTGAACTGAATTACAAAACAGAACAGAGTCACACGTTTAGAAAACACACTATGGCTGCTGAACGGGAAAGGTGAGGTGGGGTGATGCATAAAACAAGGGTTTCAAATTAGCTCAGATACCGTTCCATAAACCCAATATGTAAGAGACAAGACCTATTCCTTTTTCAGTGAACTGGACTCAACACCCCCTATTCACCGCACAAGAATATATCTGACTAGTAAGAATCTTCAAACCTATGTATTGATATCTCTCGGTAAGTGAGTCAAGGGGGTGTAAAGCGGCATAAACACAGCCGTGAAAAGCAGCTAAACCCCATTATAAAAATAAATTACTTTTCAAAACCCGTGAAACAAAGACAGTGAAAGAGAGAGAAATTCTTCCAAAATTCGTTCAGGGGCTGTGATGCAACCTGGATTGACCATATCTAGACCCACAGCTGATTGAGACATAAGGGTGGACACTCTTGGGGCTGAGAGTTTCGGTGAGGTTGGGTGAGCCAATGCAGACCCTTTCAAGTAATACTGCATGGTACCCATCCCATGGGTCCCAAATCTCCAGGTTCAAGGGCATCTTCCTACATCGAAAACAGGCATGAGAAACCCAGAAGATGGTACACCGTGTGATCGGGAAAGGTTTCTAAAACGCACCTCATTTCTCATCTCCTTGGCTCGGGTTCGCCATTCCAGCCGATTTACTAGCCATCTCCCTCCTTGGAGAATCAGCACCTTTAACCTCCTGTTCCGTACAGGTTGCAATTTGTCCTGAGGATGAACGGGAAGAGGGGGAACCAATGAGAGACTAGCTCTAGGTGTTGGGACAGGCACAGGTCACTCTATTTTCCCATCAGGAAGAAGAATTAAGAACAAGCTCAGCCTGCCCCCCAGAACCAGAAGAGGGCCTGAAGCAATCCTGCGCTTTTGCGGGCAGCTCCCAAAAAAGCGAGATGAAAAATGGAGCTCAGGGGCACTGCAATTCACAAACCTGCAGAGTTTTAAATGATACCTCTCGTCCACAAATATATTAAGGGAAGGCAATGAAGAGGCTTTGAAAGCAAGGCAGAATTGCAGGAAACAGATTTCAGGAGGTAGATTCGAATCGCCTTGAAAGCACATGAAAAGCGGCAAAACGTGGACAATGATGCCCTTGGCCAAAAAGGGCGTATGCGTTTTTTCCTGAATATATTCAGGAAAAAACGCATACGCCCTTTTTGGCCAACCAAGCAACCTGGAAAGGCAAATCAGCGCTCCAAAGAAGTCTCGCTTCCCAGCGGGCAAAAGGGCCATGCGGAAAAAAGTGTCCAAACCAGAAATGCAGGACCGGCCATGGAGAAATGGGAGCCTTGCTACGCTGATGGGTGGGATGTAAATTGCCAACAGCCACTCTGGAGAAGTGTACGGTGTGTTCTGAAACATCTAAAAAACACAGCTTGGAGAGCATAGGGCACTTCCACTCATGGGCGTATAAATTGGGAAAACTAAAAATCAGCAAGACACAGGCACCCCAAAGTTTAGGGCTGCTCTGTTGACAAGAACCCCCACTTCATTACACCTTAAATATCCTAGGAAAGAGAAAAATGGATAAAGAAGTTGTGGTCCTCATGTACAATGGAGTATCACTCAGCCATGAAATCAACGTCATAAGGCTAGTAGCAGCACGATGAGTGGATTTAGGTACGACGATTCTAAGTGAAATAAGTCACACAGAAAAAGACACTTATCATAAGATATCACTTCTAGAGGGAATGTAAAAACCGCTACACTTGAACTGAATTACAAAACAGAACAGAGTCACACGTTTAGAAAACACACTATGGCTGCTGAACGGGAAAGGTGAGGTGGGGTGATGCATAAAACAAGGGTTTCAAATTAGCTCAGATACCGTTCCATAAACCCAATATGTAAGAGACAAGACCTATTCCTTTTTCAGTGAACTGGACTCAACACCCCCTATTCACCGCACAAGAATATATCTGACTAGTAAGAATCTTCAAACCTATGTATTGATATCTCTCTGTAAGTGAGTCAAGGGGGTGTAAAGCGGCATAAACACAGCCGTGAAAAGCAGCTAAACCCCATTATAAAAATAAATTACTTTTCAAAACCCGTGAAACAAAGACAGTGAAAGAGAGAGAAATTCTTCCAAAATTCGTTCAGGGGCTGTGATGCAACCTGGATTGACCATATCTAGACCCACAGCTGATTGAGACATAAGGGTGGACACTCTTGGGGCTGAGAGGTTCGGTGAGGTTGGGTGAGCCAACGCAGACCCTTTCAAGTAATACTGCATGGTACCCATCCCATGGGTCCCAAATCTCCAGGTTCAAGGGCATCTTCCTACATCGAAAACAGGCATGAGAAACCCAGAAGATGGTACACCGTGTGATCGGGAAAGGTTTCTAAAACGCACCTCATTTCTCATCTCCTTGGCTCGGGTTCGCCATTCCAGCCGATTTACTAGCCATCTCCCTCCTTGGAGAATCAGCACCTTTAACCTCCTGTTCCGTACAGGTTGCAATTTGTCCTGAGGATGAACGGGAAGAGGGGGAACCAATGAGAGACTAGCTCTAGGTGTTGGGACAGGCACAGGTCACTCTATTTTCCCATCAGGAAGAAGAATTAAGCACAAGCTCAGCCTGCCCCCCAGAACCAGAAGAGGGCCTGAAGCAATCCTGCGCTTTTGCGGCCAGCTCCCAGAAACGCGAGATGAAAAATGGAGCTCAGGGGCACTGCAATTCACAAACCTGCAGAGTTTTAAATGATACCTCTCGTCCACAAATATATTAAGGGAAGGCAACGAAGAGGCTTTGAAAGCAAGGCAGAATTGCAGGAAACAGATTTCAGGAGGTAGATTCGAATCGCCTTGAAAGCACATGAAAAGCGGCCAAACGTGGACAATGATGCCCTTGGCCAAAAAGGGCGTATGCGTTTTTTCCTGAATATATTCAGGAAAAAACGCATACGCCCTTTTTGGCCAACCAAGCAACCTGGAAAGGCAAATCAGCGCTCCAAAGAAGTCTCGCTTCCCAGCGGGCAAAAGGGCCATGCGGAAAAAAGTGTCCAAACCAGAAGTGCAGGACCGGCCATGGAGAAATGGGAGCCTTGCTACGCTGATGGGTGGGATGTAAATTGCCAACAGCCACTCTGGAGAAGTGTACGGTGTGTTCTGAAACATCTAAAAAACACAGCTTGGAGAGCATAGGGCACTTCCACTCATGGGCGTATAAGTTGGGAAAACTAAAAATCAGCAAGACACAGGCACCCCAAAGTTTAGGGCTGCTCTGTTGACAAGAACCCCCACTTCATTACACCTTAAATATCCTAGGAAAGAGAAAAATGGATAAAGAAGTTGTGGTCCTCATGTACAATGGAATATCACTCAGCCATGAAATCAACGTCATAAGGCTAGTAGCAGCACGATGAGTGGATTTAGGTACGACGATTCTAAGTGAAATAAGTCACACAGAAAAAGACACTTATCATAAGATATCACTTCTAGAGGGAATGTAAAAACCGCTACACTTGAACTGAATTACAAAACAGAACAGAGTCACACGTTTAGAAAACACACTATGGCTGCTGAACGGGAAAGGTGAGGTGGGGTGATGCATAAAACAAGGGTTTCAAATTAGCTCCGATACCGTTCCATAAACCCAATATGTAAGAGACAAGACCTATTCCTTTTTCAGTGAACTGGACTCAACACCCCCTATTCACCGCACAAGATTATATCTGACTAGTAAGAATCTTCAAACCTATGTATTGATATCTCTCTGTAAGTGAGTCAAGGTGGTGTAAAGCGGCATAAACACAGCCGTGAAAAGCAGCTAAACCCCATTATAAAAATAAATTACTTTTCAAAACCCGTGAAACAAAGAGAGTGAAAGAGAGAGAAATTCTTCCAAAATTCGTTCAGGGGCTGTGATGCAACCTGGATAGACCATATCTAGACCCACTGCTGATTGAGACATAAGGGTGGACACTCTTGGGGCTGAGAGGTTCGGTGAGGTTGGGTGAGCCAACGCAGACCCTTTCAAGTAATACTGCATGGTACCCATCCCATGGGTCCCAAATCTCCAGGTTCAAGGGCATCTTCCTACATCGAAAACAGGCATGAGAAACCCAGAAGATGGTACACCGTGTGATCGGGAAAGGTTTCTAAAACGCACCTCATTTCTCATCTCCTTGGCTCGGGTTCGCCATTCCAGCCGATTTACTAGCCATCTCCCTCCTTGGAGAATCAGCACCTTTAACCTCCTGTTCCGTACAGGTTGCAATTTGTCCTGAGGATGAACGGGAAGAGGGGGAACCAATGAGAGACTAGCTCTAGGTGTTGGGACAGGCACAGGTCACTCTATTTTCCCATCAGGAAGAAGAATTAAGCACAAGCTCAGCCTGACCCCAGAACCAGAAGAGGGCCTGAAGCAATCCTGCGCTTTTGCGGCCAGCTCCCAAAAAAGCGAGATGAAAAATGGAGCTCAGGGGCACTGCAATTCACAAACCTGCAGAGTTTTAAATGATACCTCTCGTCCACAAATATATTAAGGGAAGGCAACGAAGAGGCTTTGAAAGCAAGGCAGAATTGCAGGAAACAGATTTCAGGAGGTAGATTCGAATCGCCTTGAAAGCACATGAAAAGCGGCAAAACGTGGACAATGATGCCCTTGGCCAAAAAGGGCGTATGCGTTTTTTCCTGAATATATTCAGCAAAAAACGCATACGCCCTTTTTGGCCAACCAAGCAACCTGGAAAGGCAAATCAGCGCTCCAAAGAAGTCTCGCTTCCCAGCGGGCAAAAGGGCCATGCGGAAAAAAGTGTCCAAACCAGAAGTGCAGGACCGGCCATGGAGAAATGGGAGCCTTGCTACGCTGATGGGTGGGATGTAAATTGCCAACAGCCACTCTGGAGAAGTGTACGGTGTGTTCTGAAACATCTAAAAAACACAGCTTGGAGAGCATAGGGCACTTCCACTCATGGGCGTATAAGTTGGGAAAACTAAAAATCAGCAAGACACAGGCACCCCAAAGTTTAGGGCTGCTCTGTTGACAAGAACCCCCACTTCATTACACCTTAAATATCCTAGGAAAGAGAAAAATGGATAAAGAAGTTGTGGTCCTCATGTACAATGGAATATCACTCAGCCATGAAATCAACGTCATAAGGCTAGTAGCAGCACGATGAGTGGATTTAGGTACGACGATTCTAAGTGAAATAAGTCACACAGAAAAAGACACTTATCATAAGATATCACTTCTAGAGGGAATGTAAAAACCGCTACACTTGAACTGAATTACAAAACAGAACAGAGTCACACGTTTAGAAAACACACTATGGCTGCTGAACGGGAAAGGTGAGGTGGGGTGATGCATAAAACAAGGGTTTCAAATTAGCTCCGATACCGTTCCATAAACCCAATATGTAAGAGACAAGACCTATTCCTTTTTCAGTGAACTGGACTCAACACCCCCTATTCACCGCACAAGATTATATCTGACTAGTAAGAATCTTCAAACCTATGTATTGATATCTCTCTGTAAGTGAGTCAAGGGGGTGTAAAGCGGCATAAACACAGCCGTGAAAAGCAGCTAAACCCCATTATAAAAATAAATTACTTTTCAAAACCCGTGAAACAAAGAGAGTGAAAGAGAGAGAAATTCTTCCAAAATTCGTTCAGGGGCTGTGATGCAACCTGGATTGACCATATCTAGACCCACAGCTGATTGAGACATAAGGGTGGACACTCTTGGGGCTGAGAGGTTCGGTGAGGTTGGGTGAGCCAACGCAGACCCTTTCAAGTAATACTGCATGGTACCCATCCCATGGGTCCCAAATCTCCAGGTTCAAGGGCATCTTCCTACATCGAAAACAGGCATGAGAAACCCAGAAGATGGTACACCGTGTGATCGGGAAAGGTTTCTAAAACGCACCTCATTTCTCATCTCCTTGGCTCGGGTTCGCCATTCCAGCCGATTTACTAGCCATCTCCCTCCTTGGAGAATCAGCACCTTTAACCTCCTGTTCCGTACAGGTTGCAATTTGTCCTGAGGATGAACGGGAAGAGGGGGAACCAATGAGAGACTAGCTCTAGGTGTTGGGACAGGCACAGGTCACTCTATTTTCCCATCAGGAAGAAGAATTAAGCACAAGCTCAGCCTGACCCCAGAACCAGAAGAGGGCCTGAAGCAATCCTGCGCTTTTGCGGCCAGCTCCCAAAAAAGCGAGATGAAAAATGGAGCTCAGGGGCACTGCAATTCACAAACCTGCAGAGTTTTAAATGATACCTCTCGTCCACAAATATATTAAGGGAAGGCAACGAAGAGGCTTTGAAAGCAAGGCAGAATTGCAGGAAACAGATTTCAGGAGGTAGATTCGAATCGCCTTGAAAGCACATGAAAAGCGGCAAAACGTGGACAATGATGCCCTTGGCCAAAAAGGGCGTATGCGTTTTTTCCTGAATATATTCAGGAAAAAACGCATACGCCCTTTTTGGCCAACCAAGCAACCTGGAAAGGCAAATCAGCGCTCCAAAGAAGTCTCGCTTCCCAGCGGGCAAAAGGGCCATGCGGAAAAAAGTGTCCAAACCAGAAGTGCAGGACCGGCCATGGAGAAATGGGAGCCTTGCTACGCTGATGGGTGGGATGTAAATTGCCAATAGCCACTCTGGAGAAGTGTACGGTGTGTTCTGAAACATCTAAAAAACACAGCTTGGAGAGCATAGGGCACTTCCACTCATGGGCGTATAAGTTGGGAAAACTAAAAATCAGCAAGACACAGGCACCCCAAAGTTTAGGGCTGCTCTGTTGACAAGAACCCCCACTTCATTACACCTTAAATATCCTAGGAAAGAGAAAAATGGATAAAGAAGTTGTGGTCCTCATGTACAATGGAATATCACTCAGCCATGAAATCAACGTCATAAGGCTAGTAGCAGCACGATGAGTGGATTTAGGTACGACGATTCTAAGTGAAATAAGTCACACAGAAAAAGACACTTATCATAAGATATCACTTCTAGAGGGAATGTAAAAACCGCTACACTTGAACTGAATTACAAAACAGAACAGAGTCACACGTTTAGAAAACACACTATGGCTGCTGAACGGGAAAGGTGAGGTGGGGTGATGCATAAAACAAGGGTTTCAAATTAGCTCCGATACCGTTCCATAAACCCAATATGTAAGAGACAAGACCTATTCCTTTTTCAGTGAACTGGACTCAACACCCCCTATTCACCGCACAAGATTATATCTGACTAGTAAGAATCTTCAAACCTATGTATTGATATCTCTCTGTAAGTGAGTCAAGGGGGTGTAAAGCGGCATAAACACAGCCGTGAAAAGCAGCTAAACCCCATTATAAAAATAAATTACTTTTCAAAACCCGTGAAACAAAGACAGTGAAAGAGAGAGAAATTCTTACAAAATTCGTTCAGGGGCTGTGATGCAACCTGGATTGACCATATCTAGACCCACAGCTGATTGAGACATAAGGGTGGACACTCTTGGGGCTGAGAGGTTCGGTGAGGTTGGGTGAGCCAACGCAGACCCTTTCAAGTAATACTGCATGGTACCCATCCCATGGGTCCCAAATCTCCAGGTTCAAGGGCATCTTCCTACATCGAAAACAGGCATGAGAAACCCAGAAGATGGTACACCGTGTGATCGGGAAAGGTTTCTAAAACGCACCTCATTTCTCATCTCCTTGGCTCGGGTTCGCCATTCCAGCCGATTTACTAGCCATCTCCCTCCTTGGAGAATCAGCACCTTTAACCTCCTGTTCCGTACAGGTTGCAATTTGTCCTGAGGATGAACGGGAAGAGGGGGAACCAATGAGAGACTAGCTCTAGGTGTTGGGACAGGCACAGGTCACTCTATTTTCCCATCAGGAAGAAGAATTAAGAACAAGCTCAGCCTGCCCCCCAGAACCAGAAGAGGGCCTGAAGCAATCCTGCGCTTTTGCGGCCAGCTCCCAAAAAAGCGAGATGAAAAATGGAGCTCAGGGGCACTGCAATTCACAAACCTGCAGAGTTTTAAATGATACCTCTCGTCCACAAATATATTAAGGGAAGGCAATGAAGAGGCTTTGAAAGCAAGGCAGAATTGCAGGAAACAGATTTCAGGAGGTAGATTCGAATCGCCTTGAAAGCACATGAAAAGCGGCAAAACGTGGACAATGATGCCCTTGGCCAAAAAGGGCGTATGCGTTTTTTCCTGAATATATTCAGGAAAAAACGCATACGCCCTTTTTGGCCAACCAAGCAACCTGGAAAGGCAAATCAGCGCTCCAAAGAAGTCTCGCTTCCCAGCGGGCAAAAGGGCCATGCGGAAAAAAGTGTCCAAACCAGAAGTGCAGGACCGGCCATGGAGAAATGGGAGCCTTGCTACGCTGATGGGTGGGATGTAAATTGCCAACAGCCACTTTGGAGAAGTGTACGGTGTGTTCTGAAACATCTAAAAAACACAGCTTGGAGAGCATAGGGCACTTCCACTCATGGGCGTATAAATTGGGAAAACTAAAAATCAGCAAGACACAGGCACCCCAAAGTTTAGGGCTGCTCTGTTGACAAGAACCCCCACTTCATTACACCTTAAATATCCTAGGAAAGAGAAAAATGGATAAAGAAGTTGTGGTCCTCATGTACAATGGAGTATCACACAGCCATGAAATCAACGTCATAAGGCTAGTAGCAGCACGATGAGTGGATTTAGGTACGACGATTCTAAGTGAAATAAGTCACACAGAAAAAGACACTTATCATAAGATATCACTTCTAGAGGGAATGTAAAAACCGCTACACTTGAACTGAATTACAAAACAGAACAGAGTCACACGTTTAGAAAACACACTATGGCTGCTGAACGGGAAAGGTGAGGTGGGGTGATGCATAAAACAAGGGTTTCAAATTAGCTCAGATACCGTTCCATAAACCCAATATGTAAGAGACAAGACCTATTCCTTTTTCAGTGAACTGGACTCAACACCCCCTATTCACCGCACAAGAATATATCTGACTAGTAAGAATCTTCAAACCTATGTATTGATATCTCTCTGTAAGTGAGTCAAGGGGGTGTAAAGCGGCATAAACACAGCCGTGAAAAGCAGCTAAACCCCATTATAAAAATAAATTACTTTTCAAAACCCGTGAAACAAAGACAGTGAAAGAGAGAGAAATTCTTACAAAATTCGTTCAGGGGCTGTGATGCAACCTGGATTGACCATATCTAGACCCACAGCTGATTGAGACATAAGGGTGGACACTCTTGGGGCTGAGAGGTTCGGTGAGGTTGGGTGAGCCAACGCAGACCCTTTCAAGTAATACTGCATGGTACCCATCCCATGGGTCCCAAATCTCCAGGTTCAAGGGCATCTTCCTACATCGAAAACAGGCATGAGAAACCCAGAAGATGGTACACCGTGTGATCGGGAAAGGTTTCTAAAACGCACCTCATTTCTCATCTCCTTGGCTCGGGTTCGCCATTCCAGCAGATTTACTAGCCATCTCCCTCCTTGGAGAATCAGCACCTTTAACGTCCTGTTCCGTACAGGTTGCAATTTGTCCTGAGGATGAACGGGAAGAGGGGGAACCAATGAGAGACTAGCTCTAGGTGTTGGGACAGGCACAGGTCACTCTATTTTCCCATCAGGAAGAAGAATTAAGCACAAGCTCAGCCTGCCCCCCAGAACCAGAAGAGGGCCTGAAGCAATCCTGCGCTTTTGCGGCCAGCTCCAAGAAAAGCGAGATGAAAAATGGAGCTCAGGGGCACTGCAATTCACAAACCTGCAGAGTTTTAAATGATACCTCTCGTCCACAAATATATTAAGGGAAGGCAACGAAGAGGCTTTGAAAGCAAGGCAGAATTGCAGGAAACAGATTTCAGGAGGTAGATTCGAATCGCCTTGAAAGCACATGAAAAGCGGCAAAACGTGGACAATGATGCCCTTGGCCAAAAAGGGCGTATGCGTTTTTTCCTGAATATATTCAGGAAAAAACGCATACGCCCTTTTTGGCCAACCAAGCAACCTGGAAAGGCAAATCAGCGCTCCAAAGAAGTCTCGCTTCCCAGCGGGCAAAAGGGCCATGCGGAAAAAAGTGTCCAAACCAGAAGTGCAGGACCGGCCATGGAGAAATGGGAGCCTTGCTACGCTGATGGGTGGGATGTAAATTGCCAATAGCCACTCTGGAGAAGTGTACGGTGTGTTCTGAAACATCTAAAAAACACAGCTTGGAGAGCATAGGGCACTTCCACTCATGGGCGTATAAGTTGGGAAAACTAAAAATCAGCAAGACACAGGCACCCCAAAGTTTAGGGCTGCTCTGTTGACAAGAACCCCCACTTCATTACACCTTAAATATCCTAGGAAAGAGAAAAATGGATAAAGAAGTTGTGGTCCTCATGTACAATGGAATATCACTCAGCCATGAAATCAACGTCATAAGGCTAGTAGCAGCACGATGAGTGGATTTAGGTACGACGATTCTAAGTGAAATAAGTCACACAGAAAAAGACACTTATCATAAGATATCACTTCTAGAGGGAATGTAAAAACCGCTACACTTGAACTGAATTACAAAACAGAACAGAGTCACACGTTTAGAAAACACACTATGGCTGCTGAACGGGAAAGGTGAGGTGGGGTGATGCATAAAACAAGGGTTTCAAATTAGCTCCGATACCGTTCCATAAACCCAATATGTAAGAGACAAGACCTATTCCTTTTTCAGTGAACTGGACTCAACACCCCCTATTCACCGCACAAGATTATATCTGACTAGTAAGAATCTTCAAACCTATGTATTGATATCTCTCTGTAAGTGAGTCAAGGGGGTGTAAAGCGGCATAAACACAGCCGTGAAAAGCAGCTAAACCCCATTATAAAAATAAATTACTTTTCAAAACCCGTGAAACAAAGACAGTGAAAGAGAGAGAAATTCTTACAAAATTCGTTCAGGGGCTGTGATGCAACCTGGATTGACCATATCTAGACCCACAGCTGATTGAGACATAAGGGTGGACACTCTTGGGGCTGAGAGGTTCGGTGAGGTTGGGTGAGCCAACGCAGACCCTTTCAAGTAATACTGCATGGTACCCATCCCATGGGTCCCAAATCTCCAGGTTCAAGGGCATCTTCCTACATCGAAAACAGGCATGAGAAACCCAGAAGATGGTACACCGTGTGATCGGGAAAGGTTTCTAAAACGCACCTCATTTCTCATCTCCTTGGCTCGGGTTCGCCATTCCAGCCGATTTACTAGCCATCTCCCTCCTTGGAGAATCAGCACCTTTAACCTCCTGTTCCGTACAGGTTGCAATTTGTCCTGAGGATGAACGGGAAGAGGGGGAACCAATGAGAGACTAGCTCTAGGTGTTGGGACAGGCACAGGTCACTCTATTTTCCCATCAGGAAGAAGAATTAAGAACAAGCTCAGCCTGCCCCCCAGAACCAGAAGAGGGCCTGAAGCAATCCTGCGCTTTTGCGGCCAGCTCCCAAAAAAGCGAGATGAAAAATGGAGCTCAGGGGCACTGCAATTCACAAACCTGCAGAGTTTTAAATGATACCTCTCGTCCACAAATATATTAAGGGAAGGCAATGAAGAGGCTTTGAAAGCAAGGCAGAATTGCAGGAAACAGATTTCAGGAGGTAGATTCGAATCGCCTTGAAAGCACATGAAAAGCGGCAAAACGTGGACAATGATGCCCTTGGCCAAAAAGGGCGTATGCGTTTTTTCCTGAATATATTCAGGAAAAAACGCATACGCCCTTTTTGGCCAACCAAGCAACCTGGAAAGGCAAATCAGCGCTCCAAAGAAGTCTCGCTTCCCAGCGGGCAAAAGGGCCATGCGGAAAAAAGTGTCCAAACCAGAAGTGCAGGACCGGCCATGGAGAAATGGGAGCCTTGCTACGCTGATGGGTGGGATGTAAATTGCCAACAGCCACTTTGGAGAAGTGTACGGTGTGTTCTGAAACATCTAAAAAACACAGCTTGGAGAGCATAGGGCACTTCCACTCATGGGCGTATAAATTGGGAAAACTAAAAATCAGCAAGACACAGGCACCCCAAAGTTTAGGGCTGCTCTGTTGACAAGAACCCCCACTTCATTACACCTTAAATATCCTAGGAAAGAGAAAAATGGATAAAGAAGTTGTGGTCCTCATGTACAATGGAGTATCACACAGCCATGAAATCAACGTCATAAGGCTAGTAGCAGCACGATGAGTGGATTTAGGTACGACGATTCTAAGTGAAATAAGTCACACAGAAAAAGACACTTATCATAAGATATCACTTCTAGAGGGAATGTAAAAACCGCTACACTTGAACTGAATTACAAAACAGAACAGAGTCACACGTTTAGAAAACACACTATGGCTGCTGAACGGGAAAGGTGAGGTGGGGTGATGCATAAAACAAGGGTTTCAAATTAGCTCAGATACCGTTCCATAAACCCAATATGTAAGAGACAAGACCTATTCCTTTTTCAGTGAACTGGACTCAACACCCCCTATTCACCGCACAAGAATATATCTGACTAGTAAGAATCTTCAAACCTATGTATTGATATCTCTCTGTAAGTGAGTCAAGGGGGTGTAAAGCGGCATAAACACAGCCGTGAAAAGCAGCTAAACCCCATTATAAAAATAAATTACTTTTCAAAACCCGTGAAACAAAGACAGTGAAAGAGAGAGAAATTCTTACAAAATTCGTTCAGGGGCTGTGATGCAACCTGGATTGACCATATCTAGACCCACAGCTGATTGAGACATAAGGGTGGACACTCTTGGGGCTGAGAGGTTCGGTGAGGTTGGGTGAGCCAACGCAGACCCTTTCAAGTAATACTGCATGGTACCCATCCCATGGGTCCCAAATCTCCAGGTTCAAGGGCATCTTCCTACATCGAAAACAGGCATGAGAAACCCAGAAGATGGTACACCGTGTGATCGGGAAAGGTTTCTAAAACGCACCTCATTTCTCATCTCCTTGGCTCGGGTTCGCCATTCCAGCAGATTTACTAGCCATCTCCCTCCTTGGAGAATCAGCACCTTTAACGTCCTGTTCCGTACAGGTTGCAATTTGTCCTGAGGATGAACGGGAAGAGGGGGAACCAATGAGAGACTAGCTCTAGGTGTTGGGACAGGCACAGGTCACTCTATTTTCCCATCAGGAAGAAGAATTAAGCACAAGCTCAGCCTGCCCCCCAGAACCAGAAGAGGGCCTGAAGCAATCCTGCGCTTTTGCGGCCAGCTCCAAGAAAAGCGAGATGAAAAATGGAGCTCAGGGGCACTGCAATTCACAAACCTGCAGAGTTTTAAATGATACCTCTCGTCCACAAATATATTAAGGGAAGGCAACGAAGAGGCTTTGAAAGCAAGGCAGAATTGCAGGAAACAGATTTCAGGAGGTAGATTCGAATCGCCTTGAAAGCACATGAAAAGCGGCAAAACGTGGACAATGATGCCCTTGGCCAAAAAGGGCGTATGCGTTTTTTCCTGAATATATTCAGGAAAAAACGCATACGCCCTTTTTGGCCAACCAAGCAACCTGGAAAGGCAAATCAGCGCTCCAAAGAAGTCTCGCTTCCCAGCGGGCAAAAGGGCCATGCGGAAAAAAGTGTCCAAACCAGAAGTGCAGGACCGGCCATGGAGAAATGGGAGCCTTGCTACGCTGATGGGTGGGATGTAAATTGCCAATAGCCACTCTGGAGAAGTGTACGGTGTGTTCTGAAACATCTAAAAAACACAGCTTGGAGAGCATAGGGCACTTCCACTCATGGGCGTATAAGTTGGGAAAACTAAAAATCAGCAAGACACAGGCACCCCAAAGTTTAGGGCTGCTCTGTTGACAAGAACCCCCACTTCATTACACCTTAAATATCCTAGGAAAGAGAAAAATGGATAAAGAAGTTGTGGTCCTCATGTACAATGGAATATCACTCAGCCATGAAATCAACGTCATAAGGCTAGTAGCAGCACGATGAGTGGATTTAGGTACGACGATTCTAAGTGAAATAAGTCACACAGAAAAAGACACTTATCATAAGATATCACTTCTAGAGGGAATGTAAAAACCGCTACACTTGAACTGAATTACAAAACAGAACAGAGTCACACGTTTAGAAAACACACTATGGCTGCTGAACGGGAAAGGTGAGGTGGGGTGATGCATAAAACAAGGGTTTCAAATTAGCTCCGATACCGTTCCATAAACCCAATATGTAAGAGACAAGACCTATTCCTTTTTCAGTGAACTGGACTCAACACCCCCTATTCACCGCACAAGATTATATCTGACTAGTAAGAATCTTCAAACCTATGTATTGATATCTCTCTGTAAGTGAGTCAAGGGGGTGTAAAGCGGCATAAACACAGCCGTGAAAAGCAGCTAAACCCCATTATAAAAATAAATTACTTTTCAAAACCCGTGAAACAAAGACAGTGAAAGAGAGAGAAATTCTTACAAAATTCGTTCAGGGGCTGTGATGCAACCTGGATTGACCATATCTAGACCCACAGCTGATTGAGACATAAGGGTGGACACTCTTGGGGCTGAGAGGTTCGGTGAGGTTGGGTGAGCCAACGCAGACCCTTTCAAGTAATACTGCATGGTACCCATCCCATGGGTCCCAAATCTCCAGGTTCAAGGGCATCTTCCTACATCGAAAACAGGCATGAGAAACCCAGAAGATGGTACACCGTGTGATCGGGAAAGGTTTCTAAAACGCACCTCATTTCTCATCTCCTTGGCTCGGGTTCGCCATTCCAGCCGATTTACTAGCCATCTCCCTCCTTGGAGAATCAGCACCTTTAACCTCCTGTTCCGTACAGGTTGCAATTTGTCCTGAGGATGAACGGGAAGAGGGGGAACCAATGAGAGACTAGCTCTAGGTGTTGGGACAGGCACAGGTCACTCTATTTTCCCATCAGGAAGAAGAATTAAGAACAAGCTCAGCCTGCCCCCCAGAACCAGAAGAGGGCCTGAAGCAATCCTGCGCTTTTGCGGCCAGCTCCCAAAAAAGCGAGATGAAAAATGGAGCTCAGGGGCACTGCAATTCACAAACCTGCAGAGTTTTAAATGATACCTCTCGTCCACAAATATATTAAGGGAAGGCAATGAAGAGGCTTTGAAAGCAAGGCAGAATTGCAGGAAACAGATTTCAGGAGGTAGATTCGAATCGCCTTGAAAGCACATGAAAAGCGGCAAAACGTGGACAATGATGCCCTTGGCCAAAAAGGGCGTATGCGTTTTTTCCTGAATATATTCAGGAAAAAACGCATACGCCCTTTTTGGCCAACCAAGCAACCTGGAAAGGCAAATCAGCGCTCCAAAGAAGTCTCGCTTCCCAGCGGGCAAAAGGGCCATGCGGAAAAAAGTGTCCAAACCAGAAGTGCAGGACCGGCCATGGAGAAATGGGAGCCTTGCTACGCTGATGGGTGGGATGTAAATTGCCAACAGCCACTTTGGAGAAGTGTACGGTGTGTTCTGAAACATCTAAAAAACACAGCTTGGAGAGCATAGGGCACTTCCACTCATGGGCGTATAAATTGGGAAAACTAAAAATCAGCAAGACACAGGCACCCCAAAGTTTAGGGCTGCTCTGTTGACAAGAACCCCCACTTCATTACACCTTAAATATCCTAGGAAAGAGAAAAATGGATAAAGAAGTTGTGGTCCTCATGTACAATGGAGTATCACACAGCCATGAAATCAACGTCATAAGGCTAGTAGCAGCACGATGAGTGGATTTAGGTACGACGATTCTAAGTGAAATAAGTCACACAGAAAAAGACACTTATCATAAGATATCACTTCTAGAGGGAATGTAAAAACCGCTACACTTGAACTGAATTACAAAACAGAACAGAGTCACACGTTTAGAAAACACACTATGGCTGCTGAACGGGAAAGGTGAGGTGGGGTGATGCATAAAACAAGGGTTTCAAATTAGCTCAGATACCGTTCCATAAACCCAATATGTAAGAGACAAGACCTATTCCTTTTTCAGTGAACTGGACTCAACACCCCCTATTCACCGCACAAGAATATATCTGACTAGTAAGAATCTTCAAACCTATGTATTGATATCTCTCTGTAAGTGAGTCAAGGGGGTGTAAAGCGGCATAAACACAGCCGTGAAAAGCAGCTAAACCCCATTATAAAAATAAATTACTTTTCAAAACCCGTGAAACAAAGACAGTGAAAGAGAGAGAAATTCTTACAAAATTCGTTCAGGGGCTCTGATGCAACCTGGATTGACCATATCTAGACCCACAGCTGATTGAGACATAAGGGTGGACACTCTTGGGGCTGAGAGGTTCGGTGAGGTTGGGTGAGCCAACGCAGACCCTTTCAAGTAATACTGCATGGTACCCATCCCATGGGTCCCAAATCTCCAGGTTCAAGGGCATCTTCCTACATCGAAAACAGGCATGAGAAACCCAGAAGATGGTACACCGTGTGATCGGGAAAGGTTTCTAAAACGCACCTCATTTCTCATCTCCTTGGCTCGGGTTCGCCATTCCAGCAGATTTACTAGCCATCTCCCTCCTTGGAGAATCAGCACCTTTAACGTCCTGTTCCGTACAGGTTGCAATTTGTCCTGAGGATGAACGGGAAGAGGGGGAACCAATGAGAGACTAGCTCTAGGTGTTGGGACAGGCACAGGTCACTCTATTTTCCCATCAGGAAGAAGAATTAAGCACAAGCTCAGCCTGCCCCCCAGAACCAGAAGAGGGCCTGAAGCAATCCTGCGCTTTTGCGGCCAGCTCCAAGAAAAGCGAGATGAAAAATGGAGCTCAGGGGCACTGCAATTCACAAACCTGCAGAGTTTTAAATGATACCTCTCGTCCACAAATATATTAAGGGAAGGCAACGAAGAGGCTTTGAAAGCAAGGCAGAATTGCAGGAAACAGATTTCAGGAGGTAGATTCGAATCGCCTTGAAAGCACATGAAAAGCTGCCAAACGTGGACAATGATGCCCTTGGCCAAAAAGGGCGTATGCGTTTTTTCCTGAATATATTCAGGAAAAAACGCATACGCCCTTTTTGGCCAACCAAGCAACCTGGAAAGGCAAATCAGCGCTCCAAAGAAGTCTCGCTTCCCAGCGGGCAAAAGGGCCATGCGGAAAAAAGTGTCCAAACCAGAAGTGCAGGACCGGCCATGGAGAAATGGGAGCCTTGCTACGCTGATGGGTGGGATGTAAATTGCCAACAGCCACTCGGGAGAAGTGTACGGTGTGTTCTGAAACATCTAAAAAACACAGCTTGGAGAGCATAGGGCACTTCCACTCATGGGCGTATAAGTTGGGAAAACTAAAAATCAGCAAGACACAGGCACCCCAAAGTTTAGGGCTGCTCTGTTGACAAGAACCCCCACTTCATTACACCTTAAATATCCTAGGAAAGAGAAAAATGGATAAAGAAGTTGTGGTCCTCATGTACAATGGAATATCACTCAGCCATGAAATAAACGTCATAAGGCTAGTAGCAGCACGATGAGTGGATTTAGGTACGACGATTCTAAGTGAAATAAGTCACACAGAAAAAGACACTTATCATAAGATATCACTTCTAGAGGGAATGTAAAAACCGCTACACTTGAACTGAATTACAAAACAGAACAGAGTCCCACGTTTAGAAAACACACTATGGCTGCTGAACGGGAAAGGTGAGGTGGGGTGATGCATAAAACAAGGGTTTCAAATTAGCTCCGATACCGTTCCATAAACCCAATATGTAAGAGACAAGACCTATTCCTTTTTCAGTGAACTGGACTCAACAAGCCCTATTCACCGCACAAGATTATATCTGACTAGTAAGAATCTTCAAACCTATGTATTGATATCTCTCTGTAAGTGAGTCAAGGGGGTGTAAAGCGGCATAAACACAGCCGTGAAAAGCAGCTAAACCCCATTATAAAAATAAATTACTTTTCAAAACCCGTGAAACAAAGAGAGTGAAAGAGAGAGAAATTCTTCCAAAATTCGTTCAGGGGCTGTGATGCAACCTGGATTGACCATATCTAGACCCACAGCTGATTGAGACATAAGGGTGGACACTCTTGGGGCTGAGAGGTTCGGTGAGGTTGGGTGAGCCAACGCAGACCCTTTCAAGTAATACTGCATGGTACCCATCCCATGGGTCCCAAATCTCCAGGTTCAAGGGCATCTTCCTACATCGAAAACAGGCATGAGAAACCCAGAAGATGGTACACCGTGTGATCGGGAAAGGTTTCTAAAACGCACCTCATTTCTCATCTCCTTGGCTCGGGTTCGCCATTCCAGCCGATTTACTAGCCATCTCCCTCCTTGGAGAATCAGCACCTTTAACTTCCTGTTCCGTACAGGTTGCAATTTGTCCTGAGGATGAACGGGAAGAGGGGGAACCAATGAGAGACTAGCTCTAGGTGTTGGGACAGGCACAGGTCACTCTATTTTCCCATCAGGAAGAAGAATTAAGCACAAGCTCAGCCTGCCCCCCAGAAACAGAAGAGGGCCTGAAGCAATCCTGCGCTTTTGCGGCCAGCTCCCAAAAAAGCGAGATGAAAAATGGAGCTCAGGGGCACTGCAATTCACAAACCTGCAGAGTTTTAAATGATACCTCTCGTCCACAAATATATTAAGGGAAGGCAACGAAGAGGCTTTGAAAGCAAGGCAGAATTGCAGGAAACAGATTTCAGGAGGTAGATTCGAATCGCCTTGAAAGCACATGAAAAGCGGCCAAACGTGGACATTGATGCCCTTGGCCAAAAAGGGCGTATGCGTTTTTTCCTGAATATATTCAGGAAAAAACGCATACGCCCTTTTTGGCCAACCAAGCAACCTGGAAAGGCAAATCAGCGCTTCAAAGTAGTCTCGCTTCCCAGCGGGCAAAAGGGCCATGCGGAAAAAAGTGTCCAAACCAGAAGTGCAGGACCGGCCATGGAGAAATGGGAGCCTTGCTACGCTGATGGGTGGGATGTAAATTGCCAACAGCCACTCTGGAGAAGTGTACGGTGTGTTCTGAAACATCTAAAAAACACAGCTTGGAGAGCATAGGGCACTTCCACTCATGGGCGTATAAGTTGGGAAAACTAAAAATCAGCAAGACACAGGCACCCCAAAGTTTAGGGCTACTCTGTTGACAAGAACCCCCACTTCATTACACCTTAAATATCCTAGGAAAGAGAAAAATGGATAAAGAAGTTGTGGTCCTCATGTACAATGGAATATCACTCAGCCATGAAATCAACGTCATAAGGCTAGTAGCAGCACGATGAGTGGATTTAGGTACGACGATTCTAAGTGAAATAAGTCACACAGAAAAAGACACTTATCATAAGATATCACTTCTAGAGGGAATGTAAAAACCGCTACACTTGAACTGAATTACAAAACAGAACAGAGTCACACGTTTAGAAAACACACTATGGCTGCTGAACGGGAAATGTGAGGTGGGGTGATGCATAAAACAAGGGTTTCAAATTAGCTCAGATACCGTTCCATAAACCCAATATGTAAGAGACAAGGCCTATTCCTTTTTCAGTGAACTGGACTCAACACCCCCTATTCACCGCACAAGATTATATCTGACTAGTAAGAATCTTCAAACCTATCTATTGATATCTCTCTGTAAGTGAGTCAAGGGGGTGTAAAGCGGCATAAACACAGCCGTGAAAAGCAGCTAAACCCCATTATAAAAATAAATTACTTTTCAAAACCCGTGAAACAAAGACAGTGAAAGAGAGAGAAATTCTTACAAAATTCGTTCAGGGGCTCTGATGCAACCTGGATTGACCATATCTAGACCCACAGCTGATTGAGACATAAGGGTGGACACTCTTGGGGCTGAGAGGTTCGGTGAGGTTGGGTGAGCCAACGCAGACCCTTTCATGTAATACTGCATGGTACCCATCCCATGGGTCCCAAATCTCCAGGTTCAAGGGCATCTTCCTACATCAAAAACAGGCATGAGAAATCCAGAAGATGGTACACCGTGTGATCTGGAAAGGTTTCTAAAACGCACCTCATTTCTCATCTCCTTGGCTCGGGTTCGCCATTCCAGCCGATTTACTAGCCATCTCCCTCCTTGGAGAATCAGCACCTTTAACCTCCTGTTCCGTACAGGTTGCAATTTGTCCTGAGGATGAACGGGAAGAGGGGGAACCAATGAGAGACTAGCTCTAGGTGTTGGGACAGGCACAGGTCACTCTATTTTCCCATCAGGAAGAAGAATTAAGCACAAGCTCAGCCTGCCCCCCAGAACCAGAAGAGGGCCTGAAGCAATCCTGCGCTTTTGCGGCCAGCTCCCAAAAAAGCGAGATGAAAAATGGAGCTCAGGGGCACTGCAATTCACAAACCTGCAGAGTTTTAAATGATACCTCTCGTCCACAAATATATTAAGGGAAGGCAACGAAGAGGCTTTGAAAGCAAGGCAGAATTGCAGGAAACAGATTTCAGGAGGTAGATTCGAATCGCCTTGAAAGCACATGAAAAGCGGCAAAACGTGGACAATGATGCCCTTGGCCAAAAAGGGCGTATGCGTTTTTTCCTGAATATATTCAGGAAAAAACGCATACGCCCTTTTTGGCCAACCAAGCAACCTGGAAAGGCAAATCAGCGCTCCAAAGAAGTCTCGCTTCCCAGCGGGCAAAAGGGCCATGCGGAAAAAAGTGTCCAAACCAGAAGTGCAGGACCGGCCATGGAGAAATGGGAGCCTTGCTACGCTGATGGGTGGGATGTAAATTGCCAACAGCCACTCTGGAGAAGTGTACGGTGTGTTCTGAAACATCTAAAAAACACAGCTTGGAGAGCATAGGGCACTTCCACTCATGGGCGTATAAGTTGGGAAAACTAAAAATCAGCAAGACACAGGCACCCCAAAGTTTAGGGCTGCTCTGTTGACAAGAACCCCCACTTCATTACACCTTAAATATCCTAGGAAAGAGAAAAATGGATGAAGAAGTTGTGGTCCTCATGTACAATGGAATATCACTCAGCCATGAAATCAACGTCATAAGGCTAGTAGCAGCACGATGAGTGGATTTAGGTACGACGATTCTAAGTGAAATAAGTCACACAGAAAAAGACACTTATCATAAGATATCACTTCTAGAGGGAATGTAAAAACCGCTACACTTGAACTGAATTACAAAACAGAACAGAGTCACACGTTTAGGAAACACACTATGGCTGCTGAACGGGAAAGGTGAGGTGGGGTGATGCATAAAACAAGGGTTTCAAATTAGCTCAGATACCGTTCCATAAACCCAATATGTAAGAGACAAGACCTATTCCTTGCTCAGTGAACTGCCCTAAACACCCCCTATTCACCGCACAAGAATATATCTGACTAGTAAGAATCTTCAAACCTATCTATTGATATCTCTCTGTAAGTGAGTCAAGGGGGTGTAAAGCGGCATAAACACAGCCGTGAAAAGCAGTAAACCCCATTATAAAAATAAATTACTTTTCAAAACCCGTGAAACATAGACAGTGAAAGAGAGAGAAATTCTTACAAAATTCGTTCAGGGGCTGTGATGCAACCTGGATTGACCATATCTAGACCCACAGCTGATTGAGACATAAGGGTGGACACTCCTGGGGCTGAGAGGTTCGGTGAGGTTGGGTGAGCCAACGCAGACCCTTTCAAGTAATACTGCATGGTACCCATCCCATGGGTCCCAAATCTCCAGGTTCAAGGGCATCTTCCTACGTCGAAAACAGGCATGAGAAACCCAGAAGATGGTACACCGTGTGATCGGGAAAGGTTTCTAAAACGCACCTCATTTCTCATCTCCTTGGCTCGGGTTCGCCATTCCAGCCGATTTACTAGCCATCTCCCTCCTTGGAGAATCAGCACCTTTAACCTCCTGTTCCGTACAGGTTGCAATTTGTCCTGAGGATGAACGGGAAGAGGGGGAACCAATGAGAGACTAGCTCTAGGTGTTGGGACAGGCACAGGTCACTCTATTTTCCCATCAGGAAGAAGAATTAAGCACAAGCTCAGCCTGCCCCCCAGAACCAGAAGAGGGCCTGAAGCAAATTTGCGCTTTTGCGTCCAGCTCCCAAAAAAGCGAGATGAAAAATGGAGCTCAGGGGCACTGCAATTCACAAACCTGCAGAGTTTTAAATGATACCTCTCGTCCACAAATATATTAAGGGAAGGCAACGAAGAGGCTTTGAAAGCAAGGCAGAATTGCAGGAAACAGATTTCAGGAGGTAGATTCGAATCGCCTTGAAAGCACATGAAAAGCGGCCAAACGTGGACAATGATGCCCTTGGCCAAAAAGGGCGTATGCGTTTTTTCCTGAATATATTCAGGAAAAAACGCATACGCCCTTTTTGGCCAACCAAGCAACCTGGAAAGGCAAATCAGCGCTCCAAAGAAGTCTCGCTTCCCAGCGGGCAAAAGGGCCATGCGGAAAAAAGTGTCCAAACCAGAAGTGCAGGACCGGCCATGGAGAAATGGCAGCCTTGTTACGCTGATGGGTGGGATGTAAATTGCCAAAAGCCACTCTGGAGAAGTGTACGGTGTGTTCTGAAACATCTAAAAAACACAGCTTGGAGAGCATAGGGCACTTCCACTCATGGGCGTATAAATTGGGAAAACTAAAAATCAGCAAGACACAGGCACCCCAAAGTTTAGGGCTGCTCTGTTGACAAGAACCCCCACTTCATTACACCTTAAATATCCTAGGAAAGAGAAAAATGGATAAAGAAGTTGTGGTCCTCATGTACAATGGAATATCACTCAGCCATGAAATCAACGTCATAAGCCTAGTAGCAGCACGATGAGTGGATTTAGGTACGACGATTCTAAGTGAAATAAGTCACACAGAAAAAGACACTTATCATAAGATATCACTTCTAGAGGGAATGTAAAAACCGCTACACTTGAACTGAATTACAAAACAGAACAGAGTCACACGTTTAGGAAACACACTATGGCTGCTGAACGGGAAAGGTGAGGTGGGGTGATGCATAAAACAAGGGTTTCAAATTAGCTCAGATACCGTTCCATAAACCCAATATGTAAGAGACAAGACCTATTCCTTTTTCAGTGAACTGGACTCAACACCCCCTATTCACCGCACAAGAATATATCTGACTAGTAAGAATCTTCAAACCTATGTATTGATATCTCTCTGTAAGTGAGTCAAGGGGGTGTAAAGCGGCATAAACACAGCCGTGAAAAGCAGCTAAACCCCATTATAAAAATAAATTACTTTTCAAAACCCGTGAAACAAAGACAGTGAAAGAGAGAGAAATTCTTCCAAAATTCGTTCAGGGGCTGTGATGCAACCTGGATTGACCATATCTAGACCCACAGCTGACTGAGACATAAGGGTGGACACTCTTGGGGCTGAGAGGTTCGGTGAGGTTGGGTGAGCCAACGCAGACCCTTTCAAGTAATACTGCATGGTACCCATCCCATGGGTCCCAAATCTCCAGGTTCAAGGGCATCTTCCTACGTCGAAAACAGGCATGAGAAACCCAGAAGATGGTACACCGTGTGATCGGGAAAGGTTTCTAAAACGCACCTCATTTCTCATCTCCTTGGCTCGGGTTCGCCATTCCAGCCGATTTACTAGCCATCTCCCTCCTTGGAGAATCAGCACCTTTAACCTCCTGTTCCGTACAGGTTGCAATTTGTCCTGAGGATGAACGGGAAGAGGGGTAACCAATGAGAGACTAGCTCTAGGTTTTGGGACAGGCACAGGTCACTCTATTTTCCCATCAGGAAGAAGAATTAAGCACAAGCTCAGCCTGCCCCCCAGAACCAGAAGAGGGCCTGAAGCAATCCTGCGCTTTTGCGGCCAGCTCCCAAAAAAGCGAGTTGAAAAATGGAGCTCAGGGGCACTGCAATTCAAAAACCTGCAGAGTTTTAAATGATACCTCTCGTCCACAAATATATTAAGGGAAGGCAACGAAGAGGCTTTGAAAGCAAGGCAGAATTGCAGGAAACAGATTTCAGGAGGTAGATTCGAATCGCCTTGAAAGCACATGAAAAGCGGCCAAACGTGGACAATGATGCCCTTGGCCAAAAAGGGCGTATGCGTTTTTTCCTGAATATATTCAGGAAAAAACGCATACGCCCTTTTTGGCCAACCAAGCAACCTGGAAAGGCAAATCAGCGCTCCAAAGAAGTCTCGCTTCCCAGCGGGCAAAAGGGCCATGCGGAAAAAAGTGTCCAAACCAGAAGTGCAGGACCGGCCATGGAGAAATGGGAGCCTTGCTACGCTGATGGGTGGGATGTAAATTGCCAACAGCCACTCTGGAGAAGTGTACGGTGTGTTCTGAAACATCTAAAAAACACAGATTGGAGAGCATAGGGCACTTCCACTCATGGGCGTATAAATTGGGAAAACTAAAAATCAGCAAGACACAGGCACCCCAAAGTTTAGGGCTGCTCTGTTGACAAGAACCCCCACTTCATTTCACCTTAAATATCCTAGGAAAGAGAAAAATGGATAAAGAAGTTGTGGTCTCATGTACAATGGAATATCACTCAGCCATGAAACCAACGTCATAAGGCTAGTAGCAGCACGATGAGTGGATTTAGGTACGACGATTCTAAGTGAAATAAGTCACACAGAAAAAGACACTTATCATAAGATATCACTTAGAGAGGGAATGTAAAAACCGCTACACTTGAACTGAATTACAAAACAGAACACAGTCACACGTTTAGGAAACACACTATGGCTGCTGAACGGGAAAGGTGAGGTGGGGTGATGCATAAAACAAGGGTTTCAAATTAGCTCAGATACCGTTCCATAAACCCAATATGTAAGAGACAAGACCTATTCCTTGCTCAGTGAACTGCACTCAACACCCCCTATTCACCGCACAAGAATATATCTGACTAGTAAGAATCTTCAAACCTATCTATTGATATCTCTCTGTAAGTGAGTCAAGGGGGTGTAAAGCGGCATAAACACAGCCGTGAAAAGCAGTAAACCCCATTATAAAAATAAATTACTTTTCAAAACCCGTGAAACATAGACAGTGAAAGAGAGAGAAATTCTTACAAAATTCGTTCAGGGGCTGTGATGCAACCTGGATTGACCATATCTAGACCCACAGCTGATTGAGACATAAGGGTGGACACTCTTGGGGCTGAGAGGTTCGGTGAGGTTGGGTGAGCCAACGCAGACCCTTTCAAGTAATACTGCATGGTACCCATCCCATGGGTCCCAAATCTCCAGGTTCAAGGGCATCTTCCTACGTCGAAAACAGGCATGAGAAACCCAGAAGATGGTACACCGTGTGATCGGGAAAGGTTTCTAAAACGCACCTCATTTCTCATCTCCTTGGCTCGGGTTCGCCATTCCAGCCGATTTACTAGCCATCTCCCTCCTTGGAGAATCAGCACCTTTAACCTCCTGTTCCGTACAGGTTGCAATTTGTCCTGAGGATGAACGGGAAGAGGGGGAACCAATGAGAGACTAGCTCTAGGTGTTGGAACAGGCACAGGTCACTCTATTTTCCCATCAGGAAGAAGAATTAAGCACAAGCTCAGCCTGCCCCCCAGAACCAGAAGAGGGCCTGAAGCAATCCTGCGCTTTTGCGGCCAGCTCCCAAAAAAGCGAGATGAAAAATGGAGCTCAGGGGCACTGCAATTCACAAACCTGCAGAGTTTTAAATGATACCTCTCGTCCACAAATATATTAAGGGAAGGCAACGAAGAGGCTTTGAAAGCAAGGCAGAATTGCAGGAAACAGATTTCAGGAGGTAGATTCGAATCGCCTTGAAAGCACATGAAAAGCGGCAAAACGTGGACAATGATGCCCTTGGCCAAAAAGGGCGTATGCGTTTTTTCCTGAATATATTCAGGAAAAAACGCATACGCCCTTTTTGGCCAACCAAGCAACCTGGAAAGGCAAATCAGCGCTCCAAAGAAGTCTCGCTTCCCAGCGGGCAAAAGGGCCATGCGGAAAAAAGTGTCCAAACCAGAAGTGCAGGACCGGCCATGGAGAAATGGGAGCCTTGCTACGCTGATGGGTGGGATGTAAATTGCCAACAGCCACTCTGGAGAAGTGTACGGTGTGTTCTGAAACATCTAAAAAACACAGCTTGGAGAGCATAGGGCACTTCCACTCATGGGCGTATAAGTTGGGAAAACTAAAAATCAGCAAGACACAGGCACCCCAAAGTTTAGGGCTGCTCTGTTGACAAGAACCCCCACTTCATTACACCTTAAATATCCTAGGAAAGAGAAAAATGGATGAAGAAGTTGTGGTCCTCATGTACAATGGAATATCACTCAGCCATGAAATCAACGTCATAAGGCTAGTAGCAGCACAATGAGTGGATTTAGGTACGACGATTCTAAGTGAAATAAGTCACACAGAAAAAGACACTTATCATAAGATATCACTTCTAGAGGGAATGTAAAAACCGCTACACTTGAACTGAATTACAAAACAGAACAGAGTCACACGTTTAGGAAACACACTATGGCTGCTGAACGGGAAAGGTGAGGTGGGGTGATGCATAAAACAAGGGTTTCAAATTAGCTCAGATACCGTTCCATAAACCCAATATGTAAGAGACAAGACCTATTCCTTGCTCAGTGAACTGCCCTAAACACCCCCTATTCACCGCACAAGAATATATCTGACTAGTAAGAATCTTCAAACCTATCTATTGATATCTCTCTGTAAGTGAGTCAAGGGGGTGTAAAGCGGCATAAACACAGCCGTGAAAAGCAGTAAACCCCATTATAAAAATAAATTACTTTTCAAAACCCGTGAAACATAGACAGTGAAAGAGAGAGAAATTCTTACAAAATTCGTTCAGGGGCTGTGATGCAACCTGGATTGACCATATCTAGACCCACAGCTGATTGAGACATAAGGGTGGACACTCCTGGGGCTGAGAGGTTCGGTGAGGTTGGGTGAGCCAACGCAGACCCTTTCAAGTAATACTGCATGGTACCCATCCCATGGGTCCCAAATCTCCAGGTTCAAGGGCATCTTCCTACGTCGAAAACAGGCATGAGAAACCCAGAAGATGGTACACCGTGTGATCGGGAAAGGTTTCTAAAACGCACCTCATTTCTCATCTCCTTGGCTCGGGTTCGCCATTCCAGCCGATTTACTAGCCATCTCCCTCCTTGGAGAATCAGCACCTTTAACCTCCTGTTCCGTACAGGTTGCAATTTGTCCTGAGGATGAACGGGAAGAGGGGGAACCAATGAGAGACTAGCTCTAGGTGTTGGGACAGGCACAGGTCACTCTATTTTCCCATCAGGAAGAAGAATTAAGCACAAGCTCAGCCTGCCCCCCAGAACCAGAAGAGGGCCTGAAGCAAATTTGCGCTTTTGCGTCCAGCTCCCAAAAAAGCGAGATGAAAAATGGAGCTCAGGGGCACTGCAATTCACAAACCTGCAGAGTTTTAAATGATACCTCTCGTCCACAAATATATTAAGGGAAGGCAACGAAGAGGCTTTGAAAGCAAGGCAGAATTGCAGGAAACAGATTTCAGGAGGTAGATTCGAATCGCCTTGAAAGCACATGAAAAGCGGCCAAACGTGGACAATGATGCCCTTGGCCAAAAAGGGCGTATGCGTTTTTTCCTGAATATATTCAGGAAAAAACGCATACGCCCTTTTTGGCCAACCAAGCAACCTGGAAAGGCAAATCAGCGCTCCAAAGAAGTCTCGCTTCCCAGCGGGCAAAAGGGCCATGCGGAAAAAAGTGTCCAAACCAGAAGTGCAGGACCGGCCATGGAGAAATGGGAGCCTTGTTACGCTGATGGGTGGGATGTAAATTGCCAAAAGCCACTCTGGAGAAGTGTACGGTGTGTTCTGAAACATCTAAAAAACACAGCTTGGAGAGCATAGGGCACTTCCACTCATGGGCGTATAAATTGGGAAAACTAAAAATCAGCAAGACACAGGCACCCCAAAGTTTAGGGCTGCTCTGTTGACAAGAACCCCCACTTCATTACACCTTAAATATCCTAGGAAAGAGAAAAATGGATAAAGAAGTTGTGGTCCTCATGTACAATGGAATATCACTCAGCCATGAAATCAACGTCATAAGCCTAGTAGCAGCACGATGAGTGGATTTAGGTACGACGATTCTAAGTGAAATAAGTCACACAGAAAAAGACACTTATCATAAGATATCACTTCTAGAGGGAATGTAAAAACCGCTACACTTGAACTGAATTACAAAACAGAACAGAGTCACACGTTTAGGAAACACACTATGGCTGCTGAACGGGAAAGGTGAGGTGGGGTGATGCATAAAACAAGGGTTTCAAATTAGCTCAGATACCGTTCCATAAACCCAATATGTAAGAGACAAGACCTATTCCTTTTTCAGTGAACTGGACTCAACACCCCCTATTCACCGCACAAGAATATATCTGACTAGTAAGAATCTTCAAACCTATGTATTGATATCTCTCTGTAAGTGAGTCAAGGGGGTGTAAAGCGGCATAAACACAGCCGTGAAAAGCAGCTAAACCCCATTATAAAAATAAATTACTTTTCAAAACCCGTGAAACAAAGACAGTGAAAGAGAGAGAAATTCTTCCAAAATTCGTTCAGGGGCTGTGATGCAACCTGGATTGACCATATCTAGACCCACAGCTGACTGAGACATAAGGGTGGACACTCTTGGGGCTGAGAGGTTCGGTGAGGTTGGGTGAGCCAACGCAGACCCTTTCAAGTAATACTGCATGGTACCCATCCCATGGGTCCCAAATCTCCAGGTTCAAGGGCATCTTCCTACGTCGAAAACAGGCATGAGAAACCCAGAAGATGGTACACCGTGTGATCGGGAAAGGTTTCTAAAACGCACCTCATTTCTCATCTCCTTGGCTCGGGTTCGCCATTCCAGCCGATTTACTAGCCATCTCCCTCCTTGGAGAATCAGCACCTTTAACCTCCTGTTCCGTACAGGTTGCAATTTGTCCTGAGGATGAACGGGAAGAGGGGGAACCAATGAGAGACTAGCTCTAGGTTTTGGGACAGGCACAGGTCACTCTATTTTCCCATCAGGAAGAAGAATTAAGCACAAGCTCAGCCTGCCCCCCAGAACCAGAAGAGGGCCTGAAGCAATCCTGCGCTTTTGCGGCCAGCTCCCAAAAAAGCGAGTTGAAAAATGGAGCTCAGGGGCACTGCAATTCAAAAACCTGCAGAGTTTTAAATGATACCTCTCGTCCACAAATATATTAAGGGAAGGCAACGAAGAGGCTTTGAAAGCAAGGCAGAATTGCAGGAAACAGATTTCAGGAGGTAGATTCGAATCGCCTTGAAAGCACATGAAAAGCGGCCAAACGTGGACAATGATGCCCTTGGCCAAAAAGGGCGTATGCGTTTTTTCCTGAATATATTCAGGAAAAAACGCATACGCCCTTTTTGGCCAACCAAGCAACCTGGAAAGGCAAATCAGCGCTCCAAAGAAGTCTCGCTTCCCAGCGGGCAAAAGGGCCATGCGGAAAAAAGTGTCCAAACCAGAAGTGCAGGACCGGCCATGGAGAAATGGGAGCCTTGCTACGCTGATGGGTGGGATGTAAATTGCCAACAGCCACTCTGGAGAAGTGTACGGTGTGTTCTGAAACATCTAAAAAACACAGATTGGAGAGCATAGGGCACTTCCACTCATGGGCGTATAAATTGGGAAAACTAAAAATCAGCAAGACACAGGCACCCCAAAGTTTAGGGCTGCTCTGTTGACAAGAACCCCCACTTCATTTCACCTTAAATATCCTAGGAAAGAGAAAAATGGATAAAGAAGTTGTGGTCTCATGTACAATGGAATATCACTCAGCCATGAAACCAACGTCATAAGGCTAGTAGCAGCACGATGAGTGGATTTAGGTACGACGATTCTAAGTGAAATAAGTCACACAGAAAAAGACACTTATCATAAGATATCACTTAGAGAGGGAATGTAAAAACCGCTACACTTGAACTGAATTACAAAACAGAACACAGTCACACGTTTAGGAAACACACTATGGCTGCTGAACGGGAAAGGTGAGGTGGGGTGATGCATAAAACAAGGGTTTCAAATTAGCTCAGATACCGTTCCATAAACCCAATATGTAAGAGACAAGACCTATTCCTTGCTCAGTGAACTGCACTCAACACCCCCTATTCACCGCACAAGAATATATCTGACTAGTAAGAATCTTCAAACCTATCTATTGATATCTCTCTGTAAGTGAGTCAAGGGGGTGTAAAGCGGCATAAACACAGCCGTGAAAAGCAGTAAACCCCATTATAAAAATAAATTACTTTTCAAAACCC
Source organism: Balaenoptera acutorostrata (assembly GCF_949987535.1). NCBI lineage: Eukaryota > Metazoa > Chordata > Mammalia > Artiodactyla > Balaenopteridae > Balaenoptera > Balaenoptera acutorostrata. The sequence continues at coordinate 50,176 of NW_026645690.1, read as the reverse complement.
GTGAAACATAGACAGTGAAAGAGAGAGAAATTCTTACAAAATTCGTTCAGGGGCTGTGATGCAACCTGGATTGACCATATCTAGACCCACAGCTGATTGAGACATAAGGGTGGACACTCTTGGGGCTGAGAGGTTCGGTGAGGTTGGGTGAGCCAACGCAGACCCTTTCAAGTAATACTGCATGGTACCCATCCCATGGGTCCCAAATCTCCAGGTTCAAGGGCATCTTCCTACGTCGAAAACAGGCATGAGAAACCCAGAAGATGGTACACCGTGTGATCGGGAAAGGTTTCTAAAACGCACCTCATTTCTCATCTCCTTGGCTCGGGTTCGCCATTCCAGCCGATTTACTAGCCATCTCCCTCCTTGGAGAATCAGCACCTTTAACCTCCTGTTCCGTACAGGTTGCAATTTGTCCTGAGGATGAACGGGAAGAGGGGGAACCAATGAGAGACTAGCTCTAGGTGTTGGAACAGGCACAGGTCACTCTATTTTCCCATCAGGAAGAAGAATTAAGCACAAGCTCAGCCTGCCCCCCAGAACCAGAAGAGGGCCTGAAGCAATCCTGCGCTTTTGCGGCCAGCTCCCAAAAAAGCGAGATGAAAAATGGAGCTCAGGGGCACTGCAATTCACAAACCTGCAGAGTTTTAAATGATACCTCTCGTCCACAAATATATTAAGGGAAGGCAACGAAGAGGCTTTGAAAGCAAGGCAGAATTGCAGGAAACAGATTTCAGGAGGTAGATTCGAATCGCCTTGAAAGCACATGAAAAGCGGCAAAACGTGGACAATGATGCCCTTGGCCAAAAAGGGCGTATGCGTTTTTTCCTGAATATATTCAGGAAAAAACGCATACGCCCTTTTTGGCCAACCAAGCAACCTGGAAAGGCCAATCAGCGCTCCAAAGAAGTCTCGCTTCCCAGCGGGCAAAAGGGCCATGCGGAAAAAAGTGTCCAAACCAGAAGTGCAGGACCGGCCATGGAGAAATGGGAGCCTTGCTACGCTGATGGGTGGGATGTAAATTGCCAACAGCCACTCTGGAGAAGTGTACGGTGTGTTCTGAAACATCTAAAAAACACAGCTTGGAGAGCATAGGGCACTTCCACTCATGGGCGTATAAGTTGGGAAAACTAAAAATCAGCAAGACACAGGCACCCCAAAGTTTAGGGCTGCTCTGTTGACAAGAACCCCCACTTCATTACACCTTAAATATCCTAGGAAAGAGAAAAATGGATAAAGAAGTTGTGGTCCTCATGTACAATGGAATATCACTCAGCCATGAAATCAACGTCATAAGGCTAGTAGCAGCACGATGAGTGGATTTAGGTACGACGATTCTAAGTGAAATAAGTCACACAGAAAAAGACACTTATCATAAGATATCACTTCTAGAGGGAATGTAAAAACCGCTACACTTGAACTGAATTACAAAACAGAACAGAGTCACACGTTTAGGAAACACACTATGGCTGCTGAACGGGAAAGGTGAGGTGGGGTGATGCATAAAACAAGGGTTTCAAATTAGCTCAGATACCGTTCCATAAACCCAATATGTAAGAGACAAGACCTATTCCTTTTTCAGTGAACTGGACTCAACACCCCCTATTCACCGCACAAGAATATATCTGACTAGTAAGAATCTTCAAACCTATGTATTGATATCTCTCTGTAAGTGAGTCAAGGGGGTGTAAAGCGGCATAAACACAGCCGTGAAAAGCAGCTAAACCCCATTATAAAAATAAATTACTTTTCAAAACCCGTGAAACAAAGACAGTGAAAGAGAGAGAAATTCTTCCAAAATTCGTTCAGGGGCTGTGATGCAACCTGGATTGACCATATCTAGACCCACAGCTGACTGAGACATAAGGGTGGACACTCTTGGGGCTGAGAGGTTCGGTGAGGTTGGGTGAGCCAACGCAGACCCTTTCAAGTAATACTGCATGGTACCCATCCCATGGGTCCCAAATCTCCAGGTTCAAGGGCATCTTCCTACGTCGAAAACAGGCATGAGAAACCCAGAAGATGGTACACCGTGTGATCGGGAAAGGTTTCTAAAACGCACCTCATTTCTCATCTCCTTGGCTCGGGTTCGCCATTCCAGCCGATTTACTAGCCATCTCCCTCCTTGGAGAATCAGCACCTTTAACCTCCTGTTCCGTACAGGTTGCAATTTGTCCTGAGGATGAACGGGAAGAGGGGTAACCAATGAGAGACTAGCTCTAGGTTTTGGGACAGGCACAGGTCACTCTATTTTCCCATCAGGAAGAAGAATTAAGCACAAGCTCAGCCTGCCCCCCAGAACCAGAAGAGGGCCTGAAGCAATCCTGCGCTTTTGCGGCCAGCTCCCAAAAAAGCGAGTTGAAAAATGGAGCTCAGGGGCACTGCAATTCACAAACCTGCAGAGTTTTAAATGATACCTCTCGTCCACAAATATATTAAGGGAAGGCAACGAAGAGGCTTTGAAAGCAAGGCAGAATTGCAGGAAACAGATTTCAGGAGGTAGATTCGAATCGCCTTGAAAGCACATGAAAAGCAGCAAAACGTGGACAATGATGCCCTTGGCCAAAAAGGGCGTATGCGTGTTTTCCTGAATATATTCAGGAAAACACGCATACGCCCTTTTTGGCCAACCAAGCAACCTGGAAAGGCCAATCAGCGCTCCAAAGAAGTCTCGCTTCCCAGCGGGCAAAAGGGCCATGCGGAAAAAAGTGTCCAAACCAGAAGTGCAGGACCGGCCATGGAGAAATGGGAGCCTTGCTACGCTGATGGGTGGGATGTAAATTGCCAACAGCCACTCTGGAGAAGTGTACGGTGTGTTCTGAAACATCTAAAAAACACAGCTTGGAGAGCATAGGGCACTTCCACTCATGGGCGTATAAGTTGGGAAAACTAAAAATCAGCAAGACACAGGCACCCCAAAGTTTAGGGCTGCTCTGTTGACAAGAACCCCCACTTCATTACACCTTAAATATCCTAGGAAAGAGAAAAATGGATAAAGAAGTTGTGGTCCTCATGTACAATGGAGTATCACACAGCCATGAAATCAACGTCATAAGGCTAGTAGCAGCACGATGAGTGGATTTAGGTACGACGATTCTAAGTGAAATAAGTCACACAGAAAAAGACACTTATCATAAGATATCACTTCTAGAGGGAATGTAAAAACCGCTACACTTGAACTGAATTACAAAACAGAACAGAGTCACACGTTTAGAAAACACACTATGGCTGCTGAACGGGAAAGGTGAGGTGGGGTGATGCATAAAACAAGGGTTTCAAATTAGCTCAGATACCGTTCCATAAACCCAATATGTAAGAGACAAGACCTATTCCTTTTTCAGTGAACTGGACTCAACACCCCCTATTCACCGCACAAGAATATATCTGACTAGTAAGAATCTTCAAACCTATGTATTGATATCTCTCTGTAAGTGAGTCAAGGGGGTGTAAAGCGGCATAAACACAGCCGTGAAAAGCAGCTAAACCCCATTATAAAAATAAATTACTTTTCAAAACCCGTGAAACAAAGACAGTGAAAGAGAGAGAAATTCTTACAAAATTCGTTCAGGGGCTCTGATGCAACCTGGATTGACCATATCTAGACCCACAGCTGATTGAGACATAAGGGTGGACACTCTTGGGGCTGAGAGGTTCGGTGAGGTTGGGTGAGCCAACGCAGACCCTTTCAAGTAATACTGCATGGTACCCATCCCATGGGTCCCAAATCTCCAGGTTCAAGGGCATCTTCCTACATCGAAAACAGGCATGAGAAACCCAGAAGATGGTACACCGTGTGATCGGGAAAGGTTTCTAAAACGCACCTCATTTCTCATCTCCTTGGCTCGGGTTCGCCATTCCAGCCGATTTACTAGCCATCTCCCTCCTTGGAGAATCAGCACCTTTAACCTCCTGTTCCGTACAGGTTGCAATTTGTCCTGAGGATGAACGGGAAGAGGGGGAACCAATGAGAGACTAGCTCTAGGTGTTGGGACAGGCACAGGTCACTCTATTTTCCCATCAGGAAGAAGAATTAAGCACAAGCTCAGCCTGCCCTCCAGAACCAGAAGAGGGCCTGAAGCAATCCTGCGCTTTTGCGGCCAGCTCCCAAAAAAGCGAGATGAAAAATGGAGCTCAGGGGCACTGCAATTCAAAAACCTGCAGAGTTTTAAATGATACCTCTCGTCCACAAATATATTAAGGGAAGGCAACGAAGAGGCTTTGAAAGCAAGGCAGAATTGCAGGAAACAGATTTCAGGAGGTAGATTCGAATCGCCTTGAAAGCACATGAAAAGCGGCCAAACGTGGACAATGATGCCCTTGGCCAAAAAGGGCGTATGCGTTTTTTCCTGAATATATTCAGGAAAAAACGCATACGCCCTTTTTGGCCAACCAAGCAACCTGGAAAGGCAAATCAGCGCTCCAAAGAAGTCTCGCTTCCCAGCGGGCAAAAGGGCCATGCGGAAAAAAGTGTCCAAACCAGAAGTGCAGGACCGGCCATGGAGAAATGGGAGCCTTGCTACGCTGATGGGTGGGATGTAAATTGCCAACAGCCACTCTGGAGAAGTGTACGGTGTGTTCTGAAACATCTAAAAAACACAGATTGGAGAGCATAGGGCACTTCCACTCATGGGCGTATAAATTGGGAAAACTAAAAATCAGCAAGACACAGGCACCCCAAAGTTTAGGGCTGCTCTGTTGACAAGAACCCCCACTTCATTTCACCTTAAATATCCTAGGAAAGAGAAAAATGGATAAAGAAGTTGTGGTCTCATGTACAATGGAATATCACTCAGCCATGAAATCAACGTCATAAGGCTAGTAGCAGCACGATGAGTGGATTTAGGTACGACGATTCTAAGTGAAATAAGTCACACAGAAAAAGACACTTATCATAAGATATCACTTAGAGAGGGAATGTAAAAACCGCTACACTTGAACTGAATTACAAAACAGAACACAGTCACACGTTTAGGAAACACACTATGGCTGCTGAACGGGAAAGGTGAGGTGGGGTGATGCATAAAACAAGGGTTTCAAATTAGCTCAGATACCGTTCCATAAACCCAATATGTAAGAGACAAGACCTATTCCTTGCTCAGTGAACTGCACTCAACACCCCCTATTCACCGCACAAGAATATATCTGACTAGTAAGAATCTTCAAACCTATCTATTGATATCTCTCTGTAAGTGAGTCAAGGGGGTGTAAAGCGGCATAAACACAGCCGTGAAAAGCAGTAAACCCCATTATAAAAATAAATTACTTTTCAAAACCCGTGAAACATAGACAGTGAAAGAGAGAGAAATTCTTACAAAATTCGTTCAGGGGCTGTGATGCAACCTGGATTGACCATATCTAGACCCACAGCTGATTGAGACATAAGGGTGGACACTCTTGGGGCTGAGAGGTTCGGTGAGGTTGGGTGAGCCAACGCAGACCCTTTCAAGTAATACTGCATGGTACCCATCCCATGGGTCCCAAATCTCCAGGTTCAAGGGCATCTTCCTACGTCGAAAACAGGCATGAGAAACCCAGAAGATGGTACACCGTGTGATCGGGAAAGGTTTCTAAAACGCACCTCATTTCTCATCTCCTTGGCTCGGGTTCGCCATTCCAGCCGATTTACTAGCCATCTCCCTCCTTGGAGAATAAGCACCTTTAACCTCCTGTTCCGTACAGGTTGCAATTTGTCCTGAGGATGAACGGGAAGAGGGGGAACCAATGAGAGACTAGCTCTAGGTGTTGGAACAGGCACAGGTCACTCTATTTTCCCATCAGGAAGAAGAATTAAGCACAAGCTCAGCCTGCCCCCCAGAACCAGAAGAGGGCCTGAAGCAATCCTGCGCTTTTGCGGCCAGCTCCCAAAAAAGCGAGATGAAAAATGGAGCTCAGGGGCACTGCAATTCACAAACCTGCAGAGTTTTAAATGATACCTCTCGTCCACAAATATATTAAGGGAAGGCAACGAAGAGGCTTTGAAAGCAAGGCAGAATTGCAGGAAACAGATTTCAGGAGGTAGATTCGAATCGCCTTGAAAGCACATGAAAAGCGGCAAAACGTGGACAATGATGCCCTTGGCCAAAAAGGGCGTATGCGTTTTTTCCTGAATATATTCAGGAAAAAACGCATACGCCCTTTTTGGCCAACCAAGCAACCTGGAAAGGCCAATCAGCGCTCCAAAGAAGTCTCGCTTCCCAGCGGGCAAAAGGGCCATGCGGAAAAAAGTGTCCAAACCAGAAGTGCAGGACCGGCCATGGAGAAATGGGAGCCTTGCTACGCTGATGGGTGGGATGTAAATTGCCAACAGCCACTCTGGAGAAGTGTACGGTGTGTTCTGAAACATCTAAAAAACACAGCTTGGAGAGCATAGGGCACTTCCACTCATGGGCGTATAAGTTGGGAAAACTAAAAATCAGCAAGACACAGGCACCCCAAAGTTTAGGGCTGCTCTGTTGACAAGAACCCCCACTTCATTACACCTTAAATATCCTAGGAAAGAGAAAAATGGATAAAGAAGTTGTGGTCCTCATGTACAATGGAATATCACTCAGCCATGAAATCAACGTCATAAGGCTAGTAGCAGCACGATGAGTGGATTTAGGTACGACGATTCTAAGTGAAATAAGTCACACAGAAAAAGACACTTATCATAAGATATCACTTCTAGAGGGAATGTAAAAACCGCTACACTTGAACTGAATTACAAAACAGAACAGAGTCACACGTTTAGGAAACACACTATGGCTGCTGAACGGGAAAGGTGAGGTGGGGTGATGCATAAAACAAGGGTTTCAAATTAGCTCAGATACCGTTCCATAAACCCAATATGTAAGAGACAAGACCTATTCCTTTTTCAGTGAACTGGACTCAACACCCCCTATTCACCGCACAAGAATATATCTGACTAGTAAGAATCTTCAAACCTATGTATTGATATCTCTCTGTAAGTGAGTCAAGGGGGTGTAAAGCGGCATAAACACAGCCGTGAAAAGCAGCTAAACCCCATTATAAAAATAAATTACTTTTCAAAACCCGTGAAACAAAGACAGTGAAAGAGAGAGAAATTCTTCCAAAATTCGTTCAGGGGCTGTGATGCAACCTGGATTGACCATATCTAGACCCACAGCTGATTGAGATATAAGGGTGGACACTCTTGGGGCTGAGAGGTTCGGTGAGGTTGGGTGAGCCAACGCAGACCCTTTCAAGTAATACTGCATGATACCCATCCCATGGGTCCCAAATCTCCAGGTTCAAGGGCATCTTCCTACGTCGAAAACAGGCATGAGAAACCCAGAAGATGGTACACCGTGTGATCGGGAAAGGTTTCTAAAACGCACCTCATTTCTCATCTCCTTGGCTCGGGTTCGCCATTCCAGCCGATTTACTAGCCATCTCCCTCCTTGGAGAATCAGCACCTTTAACCTCCTGTTCCGTACAGGTTGCAATTTGTCCTGAGGATGAACGGGAAGAGGGGTAACCAATGAGAGACTAGCTCTAGGTGTTGGGACAGGCACAGGTCACTCTATTTTCCCATCAGGAAGAAGAATTAAGCACAAGCTCAGCCTGCCCCCCAGAACCAGAAGAGGGCCTGAAGCAATCCTGCGCTTTTGCGGCCAGCTCCCAAAAAAGCGAGTTGAAAAATGGAGCTCAGGGGCACTGCAATTCACAAACCTGCAGAGTTTTAAATGATACCTCTCGTCCACAAATATATTAAGGGAAGGCAACGAAGAGGCTTTGAAAGCAAGGCAGAATTGCAGGAAACAGATTTCAGGAGGTAGATTCGAATCGCCTTGAAAGCACATGAAAAGCAGCAAAACGTGGACAATGATGCCCTTGGCCAAAAAGAGCGTATGCGTTTTTTCCTGAATATATTCAGGAAAAAACGCATACGCCCTTTTTGGCCAACCAAGCAACCTGGAAAGGCCAATCAGCGCTCCAAAGAAGTCTCGCTTCCCAGCGGGCAAAAGGGCCATGCGGAAAAAAGTGTCCAAACCAGAAGTGCAGGACCGGCCATGGAGAAATGGGAGCCTTGCTACGCTGATGGGTGGGATGTAAATTGCCAACAGCCACTCTGGAGAAGTGTACGGTGTGTTCTGAAACATCTAAAAAACACAGCTTGGAGAGCATAGGGCACTTCCACTCATGGGCGTATAAGTTGGGAAAACTAAAAATCAGCAAGACACAGGCACCCAAAGTTTAGGGCTGCTCTGTTGACAAGAACCCCCACTTCATTACACCTTAAATATCCTAGGAAAGAGAAAAATGGATAAAGAAGTTGTGGTCCTCATGTACAATGGAGTATCACTCAGCCATGAAATCAACGTCGTAAGGCTAGTAGCAGCACGATGAGTGGATTTAGGTACGACGATTCTAAGTGAAATAAGTCACACAGAAAAAGACACTTATCATAAGATATCACTTCTAGAGGGAATGTAAAAACCGCTACACTTGAACTGAATTACAAAACAGAACAGAGTCACACGTTTAGAAAACACACTATGGCTGCTGAACGGGAAAGGTGAGGTGGGGTGATGCATAAAACAAGGGTTTCAAATTAGCTCAGATACCGTTCCATAAACCCAATATGTAAGAGACAAGACCTATTCCTTTTTCAGTGAACTGGACTCAACACCCCCTATTCACCACACAAGAATATATCTGACTAGTAAGAATCTTCAAACCTATGTATTGATATCTCTCTGTAAGTGAGTCAAGGGTGTGTAAAGCGGCATAAACACAGCCGTGAAAAGCAGCTAAACCCCATTATAAAAATAAATTACTTTTCAAAACCCGTGAAACAAAGACAGTGAAAGAGAGAGAAATTCTTACAAAATTCGTTCAGGGGTTCTGATGCAACCTGGATTGACCATATCTAGACCCACAGCTGATTGAGACATAAGGGTGGACACTCTTGGGGCTGAGAGGTTCGGTGAGGTTGGGTGAGCCAACGCAGACCCTTTCAAGTAATACTGCATGGTACCCATCCCATGGGTCCCAAATCTCCAGGTTCAAGGGCATCTTCCTACGTCGAAAACAGGCATGAGAAACCCAGAAGATGGTACACCGTGTGATCGGGAAAGGTTTCTAAAACGCACCTCATTTCTCATCTCCTTGGCTCGGGTTCGCCATTCCAGCCGATTTACTAGCCATCTCCCTCCTTGGAGAATCAGCACCTTTAACCTCCTGTTCCGTACAGGTTGCAATTTGTCCTGAGGATGAACGGGAAGAGGGGGAACCAATGAGAGACTAGCTCTAGGTGTTGGGACAGGCACAGGTCACTCTATTTTCCCATCAGGAAGAAGAATTAAGCACAAGCTCAGCCTGCCCCCCAGAACCAGAAGAGGGCCTGAAGCAATCCTGCGCTTTTGCGGCCAGCTCCCAAAAAAGCGAGATGAAAAATGGAGCTCAGGGGCACTGCAATTCAAAAACCTGCAGAGTTTTAAATGATACCTCTCGTCCACAAATATATTAAGGGAAGGCAACGAAGAGGCTTTGAAAGCAAGGCAGAATTGCAGGAAACAGATTTCAGGAGGTAGATTCGAATCGCCTTGAAAGCACATGAAAAGCGGCCAAACGTGGACAATGATGCCCTTGGCCAAAAAGGGCGTATGCGTTTTTTCCTGAATATATTCAGGAAAAAACGCATACGCCCTTTTTGGCCAACCAAGCAACCTGGAAAGGCCAATCAGCGCTCCAAAGAAGTCTCGCTTCCCAGCGGGCAAAAGGGCCATGCGGAAAAAAGTGTCCAAACCAGAAGTGCAGGACCGGCCATGGAGAAATGGGAGCCTTGCTACGCTGATGGGTGGGATGTAAATTGCCAACAGCCACTCTGGAGAAGTGTACGTTGTGTTCTGAAACATCTAAAAAACACAGCTTGGAGAGCATAGGGCACTTCCACTCATGGGCGTATAAATTGGGAAAACTAAAAATCAGCAAGACACAGGCACCCCAAAGTTTAGGGCTGCTCTGTTGACAAGAACCCCCACTTCATTACACCTTAAATATCCTAGGAAAGAGAAAAATGGATAAAGAAGTTGTGGTCCTCATGTACAATGGAATATCACTCAGCCATGAAATCAACGTCATAAGGCTAGTAGCAGCACGATGAGTGGATTTAGGTACGACGATTCTAAGTGAAATAAGTCACACAGAAAAAGACACTTATCATAAGATATCACTTCTAGAGGGAATGTAAAAACCGCTACACTTGAACTGAATTACAAAACAGAACAGAGTCACACGTTTAGGAAACACACTATGGCTGCTGAACGGGAAAGGTGAGGTGGGGTGATGCATAAAACAAGGGTTTCAAATTAGCTCAGATACCGTTCCATAAACCCAATATGTAAGAGACAAGACCTATTCCTTGCTCAGTGAACTGCACTCAACACCCCCTATTCACCGCACAAGAATATATCTGACTAGTAAGAATCTTCAAACCTATCTATTGATATCTCTCTGTAAGTGAGTCAAGGGGGTGTAAAGCGGCATAAACACAGCCGTGAAAAGCAGTAAACCCCATTATAAAAATAAATTACTTTTCAAAACCCGTGAACCATAGACAGTGAAAGAGAGAGAAATTCTTACAAAATTCGTTCAGGGGCTGTGATGCAACCTGGATTGACCATATCTAGACCCACAGCTGATTGAGACATAAGGGTGGACACTCTTGGGGCTGAGAGGTTCGGTGAGGTTGGGTGAGCCAACGCAGACCCTTTCAAGTAATACTGCATGGTACCCATCCCATGGGTCCCAAATCTCCAGGTTCAAGGGCATCTTCCTACGTCGAAAACAGGCATGAGAAACCCAGAAGATGGTACACCGTGTGATCGGGAAAGGTTTCTAAAACGCACCTCATTTCTCATCTCCTTGGCTCGGGTTCGCCATTCCAGCCGATTTACTAGCCATCTCCCTCCTTGGAGAATCAGCACCTTTAACCTCCTGTTCCGTACAGGTTGCAATTTGTCCTGAGGATGAACGGGAAGAGGGGGAACCAATGAGAGACTAGCTCTAGGTGTTGGAACAGGCACAGGTCACTCTATTTTCCCATCAGGAAGAAGAATTAAGCACAAGCTCAGCCTGCCCCCCAGAACCAGAAGAGGGCCTGAAGCAATCCTGCGCTTTTGCGGCCAGCTCCCAAAAAAGCGAGATGAAAAATGGAGCTCAGGGGCACTGCAATTCACAAACCTGCAGAGTTTTAAATGATACCTCTCGTCCACAAATATATTAAGGGAAGGCAACGAAGAGGCTTTGAAAGCAAGGCAGAATTGCAGGAAACAGATTTCAGGAGGTAGATTCGAATCGCCTTGAAAGCACATGAAAAGCGGCAAAACGTGGACAATGATGCGCTTGGCCAAAAAGGGCGTATGCGTTTTTTCCTGAATATATTCAGGAAAAAACGCATACGCCCTTTTTGGCCAACCAAGCAACCTGGAAAGGCCAATCAGCGCTCCAAAGAAGTCTCGCTTCCCAGCGGGCAAAAGGGCCATGCGGAAAAAAGTGTCCAAACCAGAAGTGCAGGACCGGCCATGGAGAAATGGGAGCCTTGCTACGCTGATGGGTGGGATGTAAATTGCCAACAGCCACTCTGGAGAAGTGTACGGTGTGTTCTGAAACATCTAAAAAACACAGCTTGGAGAGCATAGGGCACTTCCACTCATGGGCGTATAAATTGGGAAAACTAAAAATCAGCAAGACACAGGCACCCCAAAGTTTAGGGCTGCTCTGTTGACAAGAACCCCCACTTCATTACACCTTAAATATCCTAGGAAAGAGAAAAATGGATAAAGAAGTTGTGGTCCTCATGTACAATGGAATATCACTCAGCCATGAAATCAACGTCATAAGGCGGGTAGCAGCACGATGAGTGGATTTAGGTACGACGATTCTAAGTGAAATAAGTCACACAGAAAAAGACACTTATCATAAGATATCACTTCTAGAGGGAATGTAAAAACCGCTACACTTGAACTGAATTACAAAACAGAACAGAGTCACACGTTTAGGAAACACACTATGGCTGCTGAACGGGAAAGGTGAGGTGGGGTGATGCATAAAACAAGGGTTTCAAATTAGCTCAGATACCGTTCCATAAACCCAATATGTAAGAGACAAGACCTATTCCTTTTTCAGTGAACTGGACTCAACACCCCCTATTCACCGCACAAGGATATATCTGACTAGTAAGAATCTTCAAACCTATGTATTGATATCTCTCTGTAAGTGAGTCAAGGGGGTGTAAAGCGGCATAAACACAGCCGTGAAAAGCAGCTAAACCCCATTATAAAAATAAATTACTTTTCAAAACCCGTGAAACAAAGACAGTGAAAGAGAGAGAAATTCTTCCAAAATTCGTTCAGGGGCTGTGATGCAACCTGGATTGACCATATCTAGACCCACAGCTGATTGAGACATAAGGGTGGACACTCTTGGGGCTGAGAGGTTCGGTGAGGTTGGGTGAGCCAACGCAGACCCTTTCAAGTAATACTGCATGGTACCCATCCCATGGGTCCCAAATCTCCAGGTTCAAGGGCATCTTCCTACGTCGAAAACAGGCATGAGAAACCCAGAAGATGGTACACCGTGTGATCGGGAAAGGTTTCTAAAACGCACCTCATTTCTCATCTCCTTGGCTCGGGTTCGCCATTCCAGCCGATTTACTAGCCATCTCCCTCCTTGGAGAATCAGCACCTTTAACCTCCTGTTCCGTACAGGTTGCAATTTGTCCTGAGGATGAACGGGAAGAGGGGGAACCAATGAGAGACTAGCTCTAGGTGTTGGGACAGGCACAGGTCACTCTATTTTCCCATCAGGAAGAAGAATTAAGCACAAGCTCAGCCTGCCCCCCAGAACCAGAAGAGGGCCTGAAGCAATCCTGCGCTTTTGCGGCCAGCTCCCAAAAAAGCGAGTTGAAAAATGGAGCTCAGGGGCACTGCAATTCACAAACCTGCAGAGTTTTAAATGATACCTCTCGTCCACAAATATATTAAGGGAAGGCAACGAAGAGGCTTTGAAAGCAAGGCAGAATTGCAGGAAACAGATTTCAGGAGGTAGATTCGAATCGCCTTGAAAGCACATGAAAAGCAGCAAAACGTGGACAATGATGCCCTTGGCCAAAAAGGGCGTATGCGTTTTTTCCTGAATATATTCAGGAAAAAACGCATACGCCCTTTTTGGCCAACCAAGCAACCTGGAAAGGCCAATCAGCGCTCCAAAGAACTCTCGCTTCCCAGCGGGCAAAAGGGCCATGCGGAAAAAAGTGTCCAAACCAGAAGTGCAGGACCGGCCATGGAGAAATGGGAGCCTTGCTACGCTGATGGGTGGGATGTAAATTGCCAACAGCCACTCTGGAGAAGTGTACGGTGTGTTCTGAAACATCTAAAAAACACAGCTTGGAGAGCATAGGGCACTTCCACTCATGGGCGTATAAGTTGGGAAAACTAAAAATCAGCAAGACACAGGCACCCCAAAGTTTAGGGCTGCTCTGTTGACAAGAACCCCCACTTCATTTCACCTTAAATATCCTAGGAAAGAGAAAAATGGATAAAGAAGTTGTGGTCTCATGTACAATGGAATATCACTCAGCCATGAAATCAACGTCATAAGGCTAGTAGCAGCACGATGAGTGGATTTAGGTACGACGATTCTAAGTGAAATAAGTCACACAGAAAAAGACACTTATCATAAGATATCACTTAGAGAGGGAATGTAAAAACCGCTACACTTGAACTGAATTACAAAACAGAACACAGTCACACGTTTAGGAAACACACTATGGCTGCTGAACGGGAAAGGTGAGGTGGGGTGATGCATAAAACAAGGGTTTCAAATTAGCTCCGATACCGTTCCATAAACCCAATATGTAAGAGACAAGACCTATTCCTTGCTCAGTGAACTGCACTCAACAACCCCTATTCACCGCACAAGAATATATCTGACTAGTAAGAATCTTCAAACCTATCTATTGATATCTCTCTGTAAGTGAGTCAAGGGGGTGTAAAGCGGCATAAACACAGCCGTGAAAAGCAGTAAACCCCATTATAAAAATAAATTACTTTTCAAAACCCGTGAACCATAGACAGTGAAAGAGAGAGAAATTCTTACAAAATTCGTTCAGGGGCTGTGATGCAACCTGGATTGACCATATCTAGACCCACAGCTGATTGAGACATAAGGGTGGACACTCTTGGGGCTGAGAGGTTCGGTGAGGTTGGGTGAGCCAACGCAGACCCTTTCAAGTAATACTGCATGGTACCCATCCCATGGGTCCCAAATCTCCAGGTTCAAGGGCATCTTCCTACGTCGAAAACAGGCATGAGAAACCCAGAAGATGGTACACCGTGTGATCGGGAAAGGTTTCTAAAACGCACCTCATTTCTCATCTCCTTGGCTCGGGTTCGCCATTCCAGCCGATTTACTAGCCATCTCCCTCCTTGGAGAATCAGCACCTTTAACCTCCTGTTCCGTACAGGTTGCAATTTGTCCTGAGGATGAACGGGAAGAGGGGGAACCAATGAGAGACTAGCTCTAGGTGTTGGAACAGGCACAGGTCACTCTATTTTCCCATCAGGAAGAAGAATTAAGCACAAGCTCAGCCTGCCCCCCAGAACCAGAAGAGGGCCTGAAGCAATCCTGCGCTTTTGCGGCCAGCTCCCAAAAAAGCGAGATGAAAAATGGAGCTCAGGGGCACTGCAATTCACAAACCTGCAGAGTTTTAAATGATACCTCTCGTCCACAAATATATTAAGGGAAGGCAACGAAGAGGCTTTGAAAGCAAGGCAGAATTGCAGGAAACAGATTTCAGGAGGTAGATTCGAATCGCCTTGAAAGCACATGAAAAGCGGCAAAACGTGGACAATGATGCCCTTGGCCAAAAAGGGCGTATGCGTTTTTTCCTGAATATATTCAGGAAAAAACGCATACGCCCTTTTTGGCCAACCAAGCAACCTGGAAAGGCCAATCAGCGCTCCAAAGAAGTCTCGCTTCCCAGCGGGCAAAAGGGCCATGCGGAAAAAAGTGTCCAAACCAGAAGTGCAGGACCGGCCATGGAGAAATGGGAGCCTTGCTACGCTGATGGGTGGGATGTAAATTGCCAACAGCCACTCTGGAGAAGTGTACGGTGTGTTCTGAAACATCTAAAAAACACAGCTTGGAGAGCATAGGGCACTTCCACTCATGGGCGTATAAGTTGGGAAAACTAAAAATCAGCAAGACACAGGCACCCCAAAGTTTAGGGCTGCTCTGTTGACAAGAACCCCCACTTCATTACACCTTAAATATCCTAGGAAAGAGAAAAATGGATAAAGAAGTTGTGGTCTCATGTACAATGGAATATCACTCAGCCATGAAATCAACGTCATAAGGCTAGTAGCAGCACGATGAGTGGATTTAGGTACGACGATTCTAAGTGAAATAAGTCACACAGAAAAAGACACTTATCATAAGATATCACTTAGAGAGGGAATGTAAAAACCGCTACACTTGAACTGAATTACAAAACAGAACACAGTCACACGTTTAGGAAACACACTATGGCTGCTGAACGGGAAAGGTGAGGTGGGGTGATGCATAAAACAAGGGTTTCAAATTAGCTCCGATACCGTTCCATAAACCCAATATGTAAGAGACAAGACCTATTCCTTGCTCAGTGAACTGCACTCAACACCCCCTATTCACCGCACAAGAATATATCTGACTAGTAAGAATCTTCAAACCTATCTATTGATATCTCTCTGTAAGTGAGTCAAGGGGGTGTAAAGCGGCATAAACACAGCCGTGAAAAGCAGTAAACCCCATTATAAAAATAAATTACTTTTCAAAACCCGTGAAACATAGACAGTGAAAGAGAGAGAAATTCTTCCAAAATTCGTTCAGGGGCTGTGATGCAACCTGGATTGACCATATCTAGACCCACAGCTGATTGAGACATAAGGGTGGACACTCTTGGGGCTGAGAGGTTCGGTGAGGTTGGGTGAGCCAACGCAGACCCTTTCAAGTAATACTGCATGGTACCCATCCCATGGGTCCCAAATCTCCAGGTTCAAGGGCATCTTCCTACGTCGAAAACAGGCATGAGAAACCCAGAAGATGGTACACCGTGTGATCGGGAAAGGTTTCTAAAACGCACCTCATTTCTCATCTCCTTGGCTCGGGTTCGCCATTCCAGCCGATTTACTAGCCATCTCCCTCCTTGGAGAATCAGCACCTTTAACCTCCTGTTCCGTACAGGTTGCAATTTGTCCTGAGGATGAACGGGAAGAGGGGGAACCAATGAGAGACTAGCTCTAGGTGTTGGGACAGGCACAGGTCACTCTATTTTCCCATCAGGAAGAAGAATTAAGCACAAGCTCAGCCTGCCCCCCAGAACCAGAAGAGGGCCTGAAGCAATCCTGCGCTTTTGCGGCCAGCTCCCAAAAAAGCGAGATGAAAAATGGAGCTCAGGGGCACTGCAATTCACAAACCTGCAGAGTTTTAAATGATACCTCTCGTCCACAAATATATTAAGGGAAGGCAACGAAGAGGCTTTGAAAGCAAGGCAGAATTGCAGGAAACAGATTTCAGGAGGTAGATTCGAATCGCCTTGAAAGCACATGAAAAGCGGCAAAACGTGGACAATGATGCCCTTGGCCAAAAAGGGCGTATGCGTTTTTTCCTGAATATATTCAGGAAAAAACGCATACGCCCTTTTTGGCCAACCAAGCAACCTGGAAAGGCAAATCAGCGCTCCAAAGAAGTCTCGCTTCCCAGCGGGCAAAAGGGCCATGCGGAAAAAAGTGTCCAAACCAGAAGTGCAGGACCGGCCATGGAGAAATGGGAGCCTTGCTACGCTGATGGGTGGGATGTAAATTGCCAACAGCCACTCTGGAGAAGTGTACGGTGTGTTCTGAAACATCTAAAAAACACAGCTTGGAGAGCATAGGGCACTTCCACTCATGGGCGTATAAGTTGGGAAAACTAAAAATCAGCAAGACACAGGCACCCCAAAGTTTAGGGCTGCTCTGTTGACAAGAACCCCCACTTCATTACACCTTAAATATCCTAGGAAAGAGAAAAATGGATAAAGAAGTTGTGGTCCTCATGTACAATGGAATATCAGTCAGCCATGAAATCAACGTCATAAGGCTAGTAGCAGCACGATGAGTGGATTTAGGTACGACGATTCTAAGTGAAATAAGTCACACAGAAAAAGACACTTATCATAAGATATCACTTAGAGAGGGAATGTAAAAACCGCTACACTTGAACTGAATTACAAAACAGAACAGAGTCACACGTTTAGGAAACACACTATGGCTGCTGAACGGGAAAGGTGAGGTGGGGTGATGCATAAAACAAGGGTTTCAAATTAGCTCAGATACCGTTCCATAAACCCAATATGTAAGAGACAAGACCTATTCCTTTTTCAGTGAACTGGACTCAACACCCCCTATTCACCGCACAAGAATATATCTGACTAGTAAGAATCTTCAAACCTATGTATTGATATCTCTCTGTAAGTGAGTCAAGGGGGTGTAAAGCGGCATAAACACAGCCGTGAAAAGCAGCTAAACCCCATTATAAAAATAAATTACTTTTCAAACCCGTGAAACAAAGACAGTGAAAGAGAGAGAAATTCTTCCAAAATTCGTTCAGGGGCTGTGATGCAACCTGGATTGACCATATCTAGACCCACAGCTGATTGAGACATAAGGGTGGACACTCTTGGGGCTGAGAGGTTCGGTGTGGTTGGGTGAGCCAACGCAGACCCTTTCAAGTAATACTGCATGGTACCCATCCCATGGGTCCCAAATCTCCAGGTTCAAGGGCATCTTCCTACATCGAAAACAGGCATGAGAAACCCAGAAGATGGTACACCGTGTGATCGGGAAAGGTTTCTAAAACGCACCTCATTTCTCATCTCCTTGGCTCGGGTTCGCCATTCCAGCCGATTTACTAGCCATCTCCCTCCTTGGAGAATCAGCACCTTTAACCTCCTGTTCCGTACAGGTTGCAATTTGTCCTGAGGATGAACGGGAAGAGGGGGAACCAATGAGAGACTAGCTCTAGGTGTTGGGACAGGCACAGGTCACTCTATTTTCCCATCAGGAAGAAGAATTAAGCACAAGCTCAGCCTGCCCCCCAGAACCAGAAGAGGGCCTGAAGCAATCCTGCGCTTTTGCGGCCAGCTCCCAAAAAAGCGAGTTGAAAAATGGAGCTCAGGGGCACTGCAATTCACAAACCTGCAGAGTTTTAAATGATACCTCTCGTCCACAAATATATTAAGGGAAGGCAACGAAGAGGCTTTGAAAGCAAGGCAGAATTGCAGGAAACAGATTTCAGGAGGTAGATTCGAATCGCCTTGAAAGCACATGAAAAGCGGCCAAACGTGGACAATGATGCCCTTGGCCAAAAAGGGCGTATGCGTTTTTTCCTGAATATATGCAGGAAAAAACGCATACGCCCTTTTTGGCCAACCAAGCAACCTGGAAAGGCAAATCAGCGCTCCAAAGAAGTCTCGCTTCCCAGCGGGCAAAAGGGCCATGCGGAAAAAAGTGTCCAAACCAGAAGTGCAGGACCGGCCATGGAGAAATGGGAGCCTTGCTACGCTGATGGGTGGGATGTAAATTGCCAACAGCCACTCTGGAGAAGTGTACGGTGTGTTCTGAAACATCTAAAAAACACAGCTTGGAGAGCATAGGGCACTTCCACTCATGGGCGTATAAGTTGGGAAAACTAAAAATCAGCAAGACACAGGCACCCCAAAGTTTAGGGCTGCTCTGTTGACAAGAACCCCCACTTCATTACACCTTAAATATCCTAGGAAAGAGAAAAATGGATAAAGAAGTTGTGGTCCTCATGTACAATGGAATATCACTCAGCCATGAAATCAACGTCATAAGGCTAGTAGCAGCACGATGAGTGGATTTAGGTACGACGATTCTAAGTGAAATAAGTCACACAGAAAAAGACACTTATCATAAGATATCACTTCTAGAGGGAATGTAAAAACCGCTACACTTGAACTGAATTACAAAACAGAACAGAGTCACACGTTTAGGAAACACACTATGGCTGCTGAACGGGAAAGGTGAGGTGGGGTGATGCATAAAACAAGGGTTTCAAATTAGCTCAGATACCGTTCCATAAACACAATATGTAAGAGACAAGACCTATTCCTTGCTCAGTGAACTGCACTCAACACCCCCTATTCACCGCACAAGAATATATCTGACTAGTAAGAATCTTCAAACCTATCTATTGATATCTCTCTGTAAGTGAGTCAAGGGGGTGTAAAGCGGCATAAACACAGCCGTGAAAAGCAGCTAAACCCCATTATAAAAATAAATTACTTTTCAAAACCCGTGAAACAAAGACAGTGAAAGAGAGAGAAATTCTTCCAAAATTCGTTCAGGGGCTGTGATGCAACCTGGATTGACCATATCTAGACCCACAGCTGATTGAGACATAAGGGTGGACACTCTTGGGGCTGAGAGGTTCGGTGAGGTTGGGTGAGCCAACGCAGACCCTTTCAAGTAATACTGCATGATACCCATCCCATGGGTCCCAAATCTCCAGGTTCAAGGGCATCTTCCTACGTCGAAAACAGGCATGAGAAACCCAGAAGATGGTACACCGTGTGATCGGGAAAGGTTTCTAAAACGCACCTCATTTCTCATCTCCTTGGCTCGGGTTCGCCATTCCAGCCGATTTACTAGCCATCTCCCTCCTTGGAGAATCAGCACCTTTAACCTCCTGTTCCGTACAGGTTGCAATTTGTCCTGAGGATGAACGGGAAGAGGGGGAAGCAATGAGAGACTAGCTCTAGGTGTTGGGACAGGCACAGGTCACTCTATTTTCCCATCAGGAAGAAGAATTAAGCACAAGCTCAGCCTGCCCCCCAGAACCAGAAGAGGGCCTGAAGCAATCCTGCGCTTTTGCGGCCAGCTCCCAAAAAAGCGAGTTGAGAAATGGAGCTCAGGGGCACTGCAATTCACAAACCTGCAGAGTTTTAAATGATACCTCTCGTCCACAAATATATTAAGGGAAGGCAACGAAGAGGCTTTGAAAGCAAGGCAGAATTGCAGGAAACAGATTTCAGGAGGTAGATTCGAATCGCCTTGAAAGCACATGAAAAGCGGCAAAACGTGGACAATGATGCCCTTGGCCAAAAAGGGCGTATGCGTTTTTTCCTGAATATATTCAGGAAAAAACGCATACGCCCTTTTTGGCCAACCAAGCAACCTGGAAAGGCAAATCAGCGCTCCAAAGAAGTCTCGCTTCCCAGCGGGCAAAAGGGCCATGCGGAAAAAAGTGTCCAAACAAGAAGTGCAGGACCGGCCATGGAGAAATGGGAGCCTTGCTACGCTGATGGGTGGGATGTAAATTGCCAACAGCCACTCTGGAGAAGTGTACGGTGTGTTCTGAAACATCTAAAAAACACAGATTGGAGAGCATAGGGCACTTCCACTCATGGGCGTATAAATTGGGAAAACTAAAAATCAGCAAGACACAGGCACCCCAAAGTTTAGGGCTGCTCTGTTGACAAGAACCCCCACTTCATTACACCTTAAATATCCTAGGAAAGAGAAAAATGGATAAAGAAGTTGTGGTCTCATGTACAATGGAATATCACTCAGCCATGAAATCAACGTCATAAGGCTAGTAGCAGCACGATGAGTGGATTTAGGTACGACGATTCTAAGTGAAATAAGTCACACAGAAAAAGACACTTATCATAAGATATCACTTCTAGAGGGAATGTAAAAACCGCTACACTTGAACTGAATTACAAAACAGAACAGAGTCACACGTTTAGGAAACACACTATGGCTGCTGAACGGGAAAGGTGAGGTGGGGTGATGCATATAACAAGGGTTTCAAATTAGCTCAGATACCGTTCCATAAACCCAATATGTAAGAGACAAGACCTATTCCTTGCTCAGTGAACTGCACTCAACACCCCCTATTCACCGCACAAGAATATATCTGACTAGTAAGAATCTTCAAACCTATCTATTGATATCTCTCTGTAAGTGAGTCAAGGGGGTGTAAAGCGGCATAAACACAGCCGTGAAAAGCAGTAAACCCCATTATAAAAATAAATTACTTTTCAAAACCCGTGAAACATAGACAGTGAAAGAGAGAGAAATTCTTCCAAAATTCGTTCAGGGGCTGTGATGCAACCTGGATTGACCATATCTAGACCCACAGCTGATTGAGACATAAGGGTGGACACTCTTGGGGCTGAGAGGTTCGGTGAGGTTGGGTGAGCCAACGCAGACCCTTTCAAGTAATACTGCATGGTACCCATCCCATGGGTCCCAAATCTCCAGGTTCAAGGGCATCTTCCTACGTCGAAAACAGGCATGAGAAACCCAGAAGATGGTACACCGTGTGATCGGGAAAGGTTTCTAAAACGCACCTCATTTCTCATCTCCTTGGCTCGGGTTCGCCATTCCAGCCGATTTACTAGCCATCTCCCTCCTTGGAGAATCAGCACCTTTAACCTCCTGTTCCGTACAGGTTGCAATTTGTCCTGAGGATGAACGGGAAGAGGGGGAACCAATGAGAGACTAGCTCTAGGTGTTGGGACAGGCACAGGTCACTCTATTTTCCCATCAGGAAGAAGAATTAAGCACAAGCTCAGCCTGCCCCCCAGAACCAGAAGAGGGCCTGAAGCAATCCTGCGCTTTTGCGGCCAGCTCCCAAAAAAGCGAGATGAAAAATGGAGCTCAGGGGCACTGCAATTCACAAACCTGCAGAGTTTTAAATGATACCTCTCGTCCACAAATATATTAAGGGAAGGCAACGAAGAGGCTTTGAAAGCAAGGCAGAATTGCAGGAAACAGATTTCAGGAGGTAGATTCGAATCGCCTTGAAAGCACATGAAAAGCGGCAAAACGTGGACAATGATGCCCTTGGCCAAAAAGGGCGTATGCGTTTTTTCCTGAATATATTCAGGAAAAAACGCATACGCCCTTTTTGGCCAACCAAGCAACCTGGAAAGGCAAATCAGCGCTCCAAAGAAGTCTCGCTTCCCAGCGGGCAAAAGGGCCATGCGGAAAAAAGTGTCCAAACCAGAAGTGCAGGACCGGCCATGGAGAAATGGGAGCCTTGCTACGCTGATGGGTGGGATGTAAATTGCCAACAGCCACTCTGGAGAAGTGTACGGTGTGTTCTGAAACATCTAAAAAACACAGCTTGGAGAGCATAGGGCACTTCCACTCATGGGCGTATAAGTTGGGAAAACTAAAAATCAGCAAGACACAGGCACCCCAAAGTTTAGGGCTGCTCTGTTGACAAGAACCCCCACTTCATTACACCTTAAATATCCTAGGAAAGAGAAAAATGGATAAAGAAGTTGTGGTCCTCATGTACAATGGAATATCACTCAGCCATGAAATCAACGTCATAAGGCTAGTAGCAGCACGATGAGTGGATTTAGGTACGACGATTCTAAGTGAAATAAGTCACACAGAAAAAGACACTTATCATAAGATATCACTTCTAGAGGGAATGTAAAAACCGCTACACTTGAACTGAATTACAAAACAGAACAGAGTCACACGTTTAGGAAACACACTATGGCTGCTGAACGGGAAAGGTGAGGTGGGGTGATGCATAAAACAAGGGTTTCAAATTAGCTCAGATACCGTTCCATAAACCCAATATGTAAGAGACAAGACCTATTCCTTGCTCAGTGAACTGCACTCAACACCCCCTATTCACCGCACAAGAATATATCTGACTAGTAAGAATCTTCAAACCTATCTATTGATATCTCTCTGTAAGTGAGTCAAGGGGGTGTAAAGCGGCATAAACACAGCCGTGAAAAGCAGTAAACCCCATTATAAAAATAAATTACTTTTCAAAACCCGTGAAACATAGACAGTGAAAGAGAGAGAAATTCTTCCAAAATTCGTTCAGGGGCTGTGATGCAACCTGGATTGACCATATCTAGACCCACAGCTGATTGAGACATAAGGGTGGACACTCTTGGGGCTGAGAGGTTCGGTGAGGTTGGGTGAGCCAACGCAGACCCTTTCAAGTAATACTGCATGGTACCCATCCCATGGGTCCCAAATCTCCAGGTTCAAGGGCATCTTCCTACGTCGAAAACAGGCATGAGAAACCCAGAAGATGGTACACCGTGTGATCGGGAAAGGTTTCTAAAACGCACCTCATTTCTCATCTCCTTGGCTCGGGTTCGCCATTCCAGCCGATTTACTAGCCATCTCCCTCCTTGGAGAATCAGCACCTTTAACCTCCTGTTCCGTACAGGTTGCAATTTGTCCTGAGGATGAACGGGAAGAGGGGGAACCAATGAGAGACTAGCTCTAGGTGTTGGGACAGGCACAGGTCACTCTATTTTCCCATCAGGAAGAAGAATTAAGCACAAGCTCAGCCTGCCCCCCAGAACCAGAAGAGGGCCTGAAGCAATCCTGCGCTTTTGCGGCCAGCTCCCAAAAAAGCGAGATGAAAAATGGAGCTCAGGGGCACTGCAATTCACAAACCTGCAGAGTTTTAAATGATACCTCTCGTCCACAAATATATTAAGGGAAGGCAACGAAGAGGCTTTGAAAGCAAGGCAGAATTGCAGGAAACAGATTTCAGGAGGTAGATTCGAATCGCCTTGAAAGCACATGAAAAGCGGCAAAACGTGGACAATGATGCCCTTGGCCAAAAAGGGCGTATGCGTTTTTTCCTGAATATATTCAGGAAAAAACGCATACGCCCTTTTTGGCCAACCAAGCAACCTGGAAAGGCAAATCAGCGCTCCAAAGAAGTCTCGCTTCCCAGCGGGCAAAAGGGCCATGCGGAAA
The DNA here is from genome assembly GCF_949987535.1 of Balaenoptera acutorostrata. Classification (NCBI taxonomy): domain Eukaryota; kingdom Metazoa; phylum Chordata; class Mammalia; order Artiodactyla; family Balaenopteridae; genus Balaenoptera; species Balaenoptera acutorostrata. Next base: position 26,375 of record NW_026645690.1, on the reverse strand, counting down.
AAAGTGTCCAAACCAGAAGTGCAGGACCGGCCATGGAGAAATGGGAGCCTTGCTACGCTGATGGGTGGGATGTAAATTGCCAACAGCCACTCTGGAGAAGTGTACGGTGTGTTCTGAAACATCTAAAAAACACAGCTTGGAGAGCATAGGGCACTTCCACTCATGGGCGTATAAGTTGGGAAAACTAAAAATCAGCAAGACACAGGCACCCCAAAGTTTAGGGCTGCTCTGTTGACAAGAACCCCCACTTCATTACACCTTAAATATCCTAGGAAAGAGAAAAATGGATAAAGAAGTTGTGGTCCTCATGTACAATGGAATATCACTCAGCCATGAAATCAACGTCATAAGGCTAGTAGCAGCACGATGAGTGGATTTAGGTATGACGATTCTAAGTGAAATAAGTCACACAGAAAAAGACACTTATCATAAGATATCACTTCTAGAGGGAATGTAAAAACCGCTACACTTGAACTGAATTACAAAACAGAACAGAGTCACACGTTTAGGAAACACACTATGGCTGCTGAACGGGAAAGGTGAGGTGGGGTGATGCATAAAACAAGGGTTTCAAATTAGCTCAGATACCGTTCCATAAACCCAATATGTAAGAGACAAGACCTATTCCTTGCTCAGTGAACTGCACTCAACACCCCCTATTCACCGCACAAGAATATATCTGACTAGTAAGAATCTTCAAACCTATCTATTGATATCTCTCTGTAAGTGAGTCAAGGGGGTGTAAAGCGGCATAAACACAGCCGTGAAAAGCAGTAAACCCCATTATAAAAATAAATTACTTTTCAAAACCCGTGAAACATAGACAGTGAAAGAGAGAGAAATTCTTCCAAAATTCGTTCAGGGGCTGTGATGCAACCTGGATTGACCATATCTAGACCCACAGCTGATTGAGACATAAGGGTGGACACTCTTGGGGCTGAGAGGTTCGGTGAGGTTGGGTGAGCCAACGCAGACCCTTTCAAGTAATACTGCATGGTACCCATCCCATGGGTCCCAAATCTCCAGGTTCAAGGGCATCTTCCTACGTCGAAAACAGGCATGAGAAACCCAGAAGATGGTACAACGTGTGATCGGGAAAGGTTTCTAAAACGCACCTCATTTCTCATCTCCTTGGCTCGGGTTCGCCATTCCAGCCGATTTACTAGCCATCTCCCTCCTTGGAGAATCAGCACCTTTAACCTCCTGTTCCGTACAGGTTGCAATTTGTCCTGAGGATGAACGGGAAGAGGGGGAACCAATGAGAGACTAGCTCTAGGTGTTGGGACAGGCACAGGTCACTCTATTTTCCCATCAGGAAGAAGAATTAAGCACAAGCTCAGCCTGCCCCCCAGAACCAGAAGAGGGCCTGAAGCAATCCTGCGCTTTTGCGGCCAGCTCCCAAAAAAGCGAGATGAAAAATGGAGCTCAGGGGCACTGCAATTCACAAACCTGCAGAGTTTTAAATGATACCTCTCGTCCACAAATATATTAAGGGAAGGCAACGAAGAGGCTTTGAAAGCAAGGCAGAATTGCAGGAAACAGATTTCAGGAGGTAGATTCGAATCGCCTTGAAAGCACATGAAAAGCGGCAAAACGTGGACAATGATGCCCTTGGCCAAAAAGGGCGTATGCGTTTTTTCCTGAATATATTCAGGAAAAAACGCATACGCCCTTTTTGGCCAACCAAGCAACCTGGAAAGGCAAATCAGCGCTCCAAAGAAGTCTCGCTTCCCAGCGGGCAAAAGGGCCATGCGGAAAAAAGTGTCCAAACCAGAAGTGCAGGACTGGCCATGGAGAAATGGGAGCCTTGCTACGCTGATGGGTGGGATGTAAATTGCCAACAGCCACTCTGGAGAAGTGTACGGTGTGTTCTGAAACATCTAAAAAACACAGCTTGGAGAGCATAGGGCACTTCCACTCATGGGCGTATAAGTTGGGAAAACTAAAAATCAGCAAGACACAGGCACCCCAAAGTTTAGGGCTGCTCTGTTGACAAGAACCCCCACTTCATTACACCTTAAATATCCTAGGAAAGAGAAAAATGGATAAAGAAGTTGTGGTCCTCATGTACAATGGAATATCACTCAGCCATGAAATCAACGTCATAAGGCTAGTAGCAGCACGATGAGTGGATTTAGGTACGACGATTCTAAGTGAAATAAGTCACACAGAAAAAGACACTTATCATAAGATATCACTTCTAGAGGGAATGTAAAAACCGCTACACTTGAACTGAATTACAAAACAGAACAGAGTCACACGTTTAGGAAACACACTATGGCTGCTGAACGGGAAAGGTGAGGTGGGGTGATGCATAAAACAAGGGTTTCAAATTAGCTCAGATACCGTTCCATAAACCCAATATGTAAGAGACAAGACCTATTCCTTGCTCAGTGAACTGCACTCAACACCCCCTATTCACCGCACAAGAATATATCTGACTAGTAAGAATCTTCAAACCTATGTATTGATATCTCTCTGTAAGTGAGTCAAGGGGGTGTAAAGCGGCATAAACACAGCCGTGAAAAGCAGCTAAACCCCATTATAAAAATAAATTACTTTTCAAAACCCGTGAAACAAAGACAGTGAAAGAGAGAGAAATTCCTACAAAATTCGTTCAGGGGCTGTGATGCAACCTGGATTGACCATATCTAGACCCACAGCTGATTGAGACATAAGGGTGGACACTCTTGGGGATGAGAGGTTCGGTGTGGTTGGGTGAGCCAACGCAGACCCTTTCAAGTAATACTGCATGGTACCCATCCCATGGGTCCCAAATCTCCAGGTTCAAGGGCATCTTCCTACGTCGAAAACAGGCATGAGAAACCCAGAAGATGGTACACCGTGTGATCGGGAAAGGTTTCTAAAACACACCTCATTTCTCATCTCCTTGGCTCGGGTTCGCCATTCCAGCCGATTTACTAGCCATCTCCCTCCTTGGAGAATCAGCACCTTTAACCTCCTGTTCCGTACAGGTTGCAATTTGTCCTGAGGATGAATGGGAAGAGGGGGAACCAATGAGAGACTAGCTCTAGGTGTTGGGACAGGCACAGGTCACTCTATTTTCCCATCAGGAAGAAGAATTAAGCAGAAGCTCAGCCTGCCCCCCAGAACCAGAAGAGGGCCTGAAGCAATCCTGCGCTTTTGCGGCCAGCTCCCAAAAAAGCGAGTTGAAAAATGGAGCTCAGGGGCACTGCAATTCACAAACCTGCAGAGTTTTAAATGATACCTCTCGTCCACAAATATATTAAGGGAAGGCAACGAAGAGGCTTTGAAAGCAAGGCAGAATTGCAGGAAACAGATTTCAGGAGGTAGATTCGAATCGCCTTGAAAGCACATGAAAAGCGGCCAAACGTGGACAATGATGCCCTTGGCCAAAAAGGGCGTATGCGTTTTTTCCTGAATATATTCAGGAACAAACGCATACGCCCTTTTTGGCCAACCAAGCAACCTGGAAAGGCAAATCAGCGCTCCAAAGAAGTCTCGCTTCCCAGCGGGCAAAAGGGCCATGCGGAAAAAAGTGTCCAAACCAGAAGTGCAGGACCGGCCATGGAGAAATAGGAGCCTTGCTACGCTGATGGGTGGGATGTAAATTGCCAACAGCCACTCTGGAGAAGTGTACGGTGTGTTCTGAAACATCTAAAAAACACAGCTTGGAGAGCATAGGGCACTTCCACTCATGGGCGTATAAATTGGGAAAACTAAAAATCAGCAAGACACAGGCACCCCAAAGTTTAGGGCTGCTCTGTTGACAAGAACCCCCACTTCATTACACCTTAAATATCCTAGGAAAGAGAAAAATGGATAAAGAAGTTGTGGTCCTCATGTACAATGGAATATCACTCAGCCATGAAATCAACGTCATAAGGCTAGTAGCAGCACGATGAGTGGATTTAGGTACGACGATTCTAAGTGAAATAAGTCACACAGAAAAAGACACTTATCATAAGATATCACTTAGAGAGGGAATGTAAAAACCGCTACACTTGAACTGAATTACAAAACAGAACAGAGTCACACGTTTAGGAAACACACTATGGCTGCTGAACGGGAAAGGTGAGGTGGGGTGATGCATAAAACAAGGGTTTCAAATTAGCTCAGATACCGTTCCATAAACCCAATATGTAAGAGACAAGACCTATTCCTTTTTCAGTGAACTGGACTCAACACCCCCTATTCACCGCACAAGAATATATCTGACTAGTAAGAATCTTCAAACCTATGTATTGATATCTCTCTGTAAGTGAGTCAAGGGGGTGTAAAGCGGCATAAACACAGCCGTGAAAAGCAGCTACACCCCATTATAAAAATAAATTACTTTTCAAAACCCGTGAAACAAAGACAGTGAAAGAGAGAGAAATTCTTACAAAATTCGTTCAGGGGCTGTGATGCAACCTGGATTGACCATATCTAGACCCACAGCTGATTGAGACATAAGGGTGGACACTCTTGGGGCTGAGAGGTTCGGTGTGGTTGGGTGAGCCAACGCAGACCCTTTCAAGTAATACTGCATGGTACCCATCCCATGGGTCCCAAATCTCCAGGTTCAAGGGCATCTTTCTACGTCGAAAACAGGCATGAGAAACCCAGAAGATGGTACACCGTGTGATCGGGAAAGGTTTCTAAAACACACCTCATTTCTCATCTCCTTGGCTCGGGTTCGCCATTCCAGCCGATTTACTAGACATCTCCCTCCTTGGAGAATCAGCACCTTTAACCTCCTGTTCCGTACAGGTTGCAATTTGTCCTGAGGATGAACGGGAAGAGGGGGAACCAATGAGAGACTAGCTCTAGGTGTTGGGACAGGCACAGGTCACTCTATTTTCCCATCAGGAAGAAGAATTAAGCACAAGCTCAGCCTGCCCCCCAGAACCAGAAGAGGGCCTGAAGCAATCCTGCGCTTTTGCGGCCAGCTCCCAAAAAAGCGAGATGAAAAATGGAGCTCAGGGGCACTGCAATTCACAAACCTGCAGAGTTTTAAATGATACCTCTCGTCCACAAATATATTAAGGGAAGGCAACGAAGAGGCTTTGAAAGCAAGGCAGAATTGCAGGAAACAGATTTCAGGAGGTAGATTCGAATCGCCTTGAAAGCACATGAAAAGCGGCCAAACGTGGACAATGATGCCCTTGGCCAAAAAGGGCGTATGCGTTTTTTCCTGAATATATTCAGGAAAAAACGCATACGCCCTTTTTGGCCAACCAAGCAACCTGGAAAGGCAAATCAGCGCTCCAAAGAAGTCTCGCTTCCCAGCGGGCAAAAGGGCCATGCGGAAAAAAGTGTCCAAACCAGAAGTGCAGGACCGGCCATGGAGAAATGGGAGCCTTGCTACGCTGATGGGTGGGATGTAAATTGCCAACAGCCACTCTGGAGAAGTGTACGGTGTGTTCTGAAACATCTAAAAAACACAGCTTGGAGAGCATAGGGCACTTCCACTCATGGGCGTATAAGTTGGGAAAACTAAAAATCAGCAAGACACAGGCACCCCAAAGTTTAGGGCTGCTCTGTTGACAAGAACCCCCACTTCATTACACCTTAAATATCCTAGGAAAGAGAAAAATGGATAAAGAAGTTGTGGTCCTCATGTACAATGGAATATCACTCAGCCATGAAATCAACGTCATAAGGCTAGTAGCAGCACGATGAGTGGATTTAGGTACGACGATTCTAAGTGAAATAAGTCACACAGAAAAAGACACTTATCATAAGATATCACTTCTAGAGGGAATGTAAAAACCGCTACACTTGAACTGAATTACAAAACAGAACAGAGTCACACGTTTAGAAAACACACTATGGCTGCTGAACGGGAAATGTGAGGTGGGGTGATGCATAAAACAAGGGTTTCAAATTAGCTCAGATACCGTTCCATAAACCCAATATGTAAGAGACAAGACCTATTCCTTTTTCAGTGAACTGGACTCAACACCCCCTATTCACCGCACAAGATTATATCTGACTAGTAAGAATCTTCAAACCTATCTATTGATATCTCTCTGTAAGTGAGTCAAGGGGGTGTAAAGCGGCATAAACACAGCCGTGAAAAGCAGCTAAACCCCATTATAAAAATAAATTACTTTTCAAAACCCGTGAAACAAAGACAGTGAAAGAGAGAGAAATTCTTACAAAATTCGTTCAGGGGCTGTGATGCAACCTGGATTGACCATATCTAGACCCACAGCTGATTGAGACATAAGGGTGGACACTCTTGGGGCTGAGAGGTTCGGTGAGGTTGGGTGAGCCAACGCAGACCCTTTCAAGTAATACTGCATGGTACCCATCCCATGGGTCCCAAATCTCCAGGTTCAAGGGCATCTTCCTACATCGAAAACAGGCATGAGAAACCCAGAAGATGGTACACCGTGTGATCGGGAAAGGTTTCTAAAACGCACCTCATTTCTCATCTCCTTGGCTCGGGTTCGCCATTCCAGCCGATTTACTAGCCATCTCCCTCCTTGGAGAATCAGCACCTTTAACCTCCTGTTCCGTACAGGTTGCAATTTGTCCTGAGGATGAACGGGAAGAGGGGGAACCAATGAGAGACTAGCTCTAGGTGTTGGGACAGGCACAGGTCACTCTATTTTCCCATCAGGAAGAAGAATTAAGCACAAGCTCAGCCTGCCCCCCAGAACCAGAAGAGGGCCTGAAGCAAATTTGCGCTTTTGCGTCCAGCTCCCAAAAAAGCGAGATGAAAAATGGAGCTCAGGGGCACTGCAATTCACAAACCTGCAGAGTTTTAAATGATACCTCTCGTCCACAAATATATTAAGGGAAGGCAACGAAGAGGCTTTGAAAGCAAGGCAGAATTGCAGGAAACAGATTTCAGGAGGTAGATTCGAATCGCCTTGAAAGCACATGAAAAGCGGCCAAACGTGGACAATGATGCCCTTGGCCAAAAAGGGCGTATGCGTTTTTTCCTGAATATATTCAGGAAAAAACGCATACGCCCTTTTTGGCCAACCAAGCCACCTGGAAAGGCAAATCAGCGCTCCAAAGAAGTCTCGCTTCCCAGCGGGCAAAAGGGCCATGCGGAAAAAAGTGTCCAAACCAGAAGTGCAGGACCGGCCATGGAGAAATGGGAGCCTTGCTACGCTGATGGGTGGGATGTAAATTGCCAACAGCCACTCTGGAGAAGTGTACGGTGTGTTCTGAAACATCTAAGAAACACAGCTTGGAGAGCATAGGGCACTTCCACTCATGGGCGTATAAATTGGGAAAACTAAAAATCAGCAAGACACAGGCACCCCAAAGTTTAGGGCTGCTCTGTTGACAAGAACCCCCACTTCATTACACCTTAAATATCCTAGGAAAGAGAAAAATGGATAAAGAAGTTGTGGTCCTCATGTACAATGGAATATCACTCAGCCATGAAATCAACGTCATAAGGCTAGTAGCAGCACGATGAGTGGATTTAGGTACGACGATTCTAAGTGAAATAAGTCACACAGAAAAAGACACTTATCATAAGATATCACTTAGAGAGGGAATGTAAAAACCGCTACACTTGAACTGAATTACAAAACAGAACAGAGTCACACGTTTAGGAAACACACTATGGCTGCTGAACGGGAAAGGTGAGGTGGGGTGCTGCATAAAACAAGGGTTTCAAATTAGCTCAGATACCGTTCCATAAACCCAATATGTAAGAGACAAGACCTATTCCTTTTTCAGTGAACTGGACTCAACACCCCCTATTCACCGCCCAAGATTATATCTGACTAGTAAGAATCTTCAAACCTATGTATTGATATCTCTCTGTAAGTGAGTCAAGGGGGTGTAAAGCGGCATAAACACAGCCGTGAAAAGCAGCTACACCCCATTATAAAAATAAATTACTTTTCAAAACCCGTGAAACAAAGACAGTGAAAGAGAGAGAAATTCTTACAAAATTCGTTCAGGGGCTGTGATGCAACCTGGATTGACCATATCTAGACCCACAGCTGATTGAGACATAAGGGTGGACACTCTTGGGGCTGAGAGGTTCGGTGTGGTTGGGTGAGCCAACGCAGACCCTTTCAAGTAATACTGCATGGTACCCATCCCATGGGTCCCAAATCTCCAGGTTCAAGGGCATCTTCCTACGTCGAAAACAGGCATGAGAAACCCAGAAGATGGTACACCGTGTGATCGGGAAAGGTTTCTAAAACACACCTCATTTCTCATCTCCTTGGCTCGGGTTCGCCATTCCAGCCGATTTACTAGCCATCTCCCTCCTTGGAGAATCAGCACCTTTAACCTCCTGTTCCGTACAGGTTGCAATTTGTCCTGAGGATGAACGGGAAGAGGGGGAACCAATGAGAGACTAGCTCTAGGTGTTGGGACAGGCACAGGTCACTCTATTTTCCCATCAGGAAGAAGAATTAAGCACAAGCTCAGCCTGCCCCCCAGAACCAGAAGAGGGCCTGAAGCAATCCTGCGCTTTTGCGGCCAGCTCCCAAAAAAGCGAGTTGAAAAATGGAGCTCAGGGGCACTGCAATTCACAAACCTGCAGAGTTTTAAATGATACCTCTCGTCCACAAATATATTAAGGGAAGGCAACGAAGAGGCTTTGAAAGCAAGGCAGAATTGCAGGAAACAGATTTCAGGAGGTAGATTCGAATCGCCTTGAAAGCACATGAAAAGCGGCCAAACGTGGACAATGATGCCCTTGGCCAAAAAGGGCGTATGCGTTTTTTCCTGAATATATTCAGGAAAAAACGCATACGCCCTTTTTGGCCAACCAAGCAACCTGGAAAGGCAAATCAGCGCTCTAAAGAAGTCTCGCTTCCCAGCGGGCAAAAGGGCCATGCGGAAAAAAGTGTCCAAACCAGAAGTGCAGGACCGGCCATGGAGAAATAGGAGCCTTGCTACGCTGATGGGTGGGATGTAAATTACCAACAGCCACTCTGGAGAAGTGTACGGTGTGTTCTGAAACATCTAAAAAACACAGCTTGGAGAGCATAGGGCACTTCCACTCATGGGCGTATAAGTTGGGAAAACTAAAAATCAGGAAGACACAGGCACCCCAAAGTTTAGGGCTGCTCTGTTGACAAGAACCCCCACTTCATTACACCTTAAATATCCTAGGAAAGAGAAAAATGGATAAAGAAGTTGTGGTCCTCATGTACAATGGAATATCACTCAGCCATGAAATCAACGTCATAAGGCTAGTAGCAGCACGATGAGTGGATTTAGGTACGACGATTCTAAGTGAAATAAGTCACACAGAAAAAGACACTTATCATAAGATATCACTTAGAGAGGGAATGAAAAAACCGCTACACTTGAACTGAATTACAAAACAGAACAGAGTCACACGTTTAGGAAACACACTATGGCTGCTGAACGGGAAAGGTGAGGTGGGGTGATGCATAAAACAAGGGTTTCAAATTAGCTCAGATACCGTGCCATAAACCCAATATGTAAGAGACAAGACCTATTCCTTTTTCAGTGAACTGGACTCAACACCCCCTATTCACCGCACAAGAATATATCTGACTAGTAAGAATCTTCAAACCTATGTATTGATATCTCTCTGTAAGTGAGTCAAGGGGGTGTAAAGCGGCATAAACACAGCCGTGAAAAGCAGCTACACCCCATTATAAAAATAAATTACTTTTCAAAACCCGTGAAACAAAGACAGTGAAAGAGAGAGAAATTCTTACAAAATTCGTTCAGGGGCTGTGATGCAACCTGGATTGACCATATCTAGACCCACAGCTGATTGAGACATAAGGGTGGACACTCTTGGGGCTGAGAGGTTCGGTGTGGTTGGGTGAGCCAACGCAGACCCTTTCAAGTAATACTGCATGGTACCCATCCCATGGGTCCCAAATCTCCAGGTTCAAGGGCATCTTCCTACGTCGAAAACAGGCATGAGAAACCCAGAAGATGGTACACCGTGTGATCGGGAAGGTTTCTAAAACACACCTCATTTCTCATCTCCTTGGCTCGGGTTCGCCATTCCAGCCGATTTACTAGCCATCTCCCTCCTTGGAGAATCAGCACCTTTAACCTCCTGTTCCGTACAGGTTGCAATTTGTCCTGAGGATGAACGGGAAGAGGGGGAACCAATGAGAGACTAGCTCTAGGTGTTGGGACAGGCACAGGTCACTCTATTTTCCCATCAGGAAGAAGAATTAAGCACAAGCTCAGCCTGCCCCCCAGAACCAGAAGAGGGCCTGAAGCAATCCTGCGCTTTTGCGGCCAGCTCCCAAAAAAGCGAGTTGAAAAATGGAGCTCAGGGGCACTGCAATTCACAAACCTGCAGAGTTTTAAATGATACCTCTCGTCCACAAATATATTAAGGGAAGGCAACGAAGAGGCTTTGAAAGCAAGGCAGAATTGCAGGAAACAGATTTCAGGAGGTAGATTCGAATCGCCTTGAAAGCACATGAAAAGCGGCCAAACGTGGACAATGATGCCCTTGGCCAAAAAGGGTGTATGCGTTTTTTCCTGAATATATTCAGGAAAAAACGCATACGCCCTTTTTGGCCAACCAAGCAACCTGGAAAGGCAAATCAGCGCTCCAAAGAAGTCTCGCTTCCCAGCGGGCAAAAGGGCCATGCGGAAAAAAGTGTCCAAACCAGAAGTGCAGGACCGGCCATGGAGAAATATGAACCTTGCTACGCTGATGGGTGGGATGTAAATTACCAACAGCCACTCTGGAGAAGTGTACGGTGTGTTCTGAAACATCTAAAAAAACACAGCTTGGAGAGCATAGGGCACTTCCACTCATGGGCGTATAAGTTGGGAAAACTAAAAATCAGGAAGACACAGGCACCCCAAAGTTTAGGGCTGCTCTGTTGACAAGAACCCCCACTTCATTACACCTTAAATATCCTAGGAAAGAGAAAAATGGATAAAGAAGTTGTGGTCCTCATGTACAATGGAATATCACTCAGCCATGAAATCAACGTCATAAGGCTAGTAGCAGCACGATGAGTGGATTTAGGTACGACGATTCTAAGTGAAATAAGTCACACAGAAAAAGACACTTATCATAAGATATCACTTCTAGAGGGAATGTAAAAACCGCTACACTTGAACTGAATTACAAAACAGAACAGAGTCACACGTTTAGAAAACACACTATGGCTGCTGAACGGGAAAGGTGAGGTGGGGTGATGCATAAAACAAGGGTTTCAAATTAGCTCAGATACCGTTCCATAAACCCAATATGTAAGAGACAAGACCTATTCCTTTTTCAGTGAACTGGACTCAACACCCCCTATTGACCGCACAAGAATATATCTGACTAGTAAGAATCTTCAAACCTATGTATTGATATCTCTCTGTAAGTGAGTCAAGGGGGTGTAAAGCGGCATAAACACAGCCGTGAAAAGCAGCTAAACCCCATTATAAAAATAAATTACTTTTCAAAACCCGTGAAACAAAGACAGTGAAAGAGAGAGAAATTCTTACAAAATTCGTTCAGGGGCTGTGATGCAACCTGGATTGACCATATCTAGACCCACAGCTGATTGAGACATAAGGGTGGACACTCTTGGGGCTGAGAGGTTCGGTGAGGTTGGGTGAGCCAACGCAGACCCTTTCAAGTAATACTGCATGGTACCCATCCCATGGGTCCCAAATCTCCAGGTTCAAGGGCATCTTCCTACGTCGAAAACAGGCATGAGAAACCCAGAAGATGGTACACCGTGTGATCGGGAAAGGTTTCTAAAACGCACCTCATTTCTCATCTCCTTGGCTCGGGTTCGCCATTCCAGCCGATTTACTAGCCATCTCCCTCCTTGGAGAATCAGCACCTTTAACCTCCTGTTCCGTACAGGTTGCAATTTGTCCTGAGGATGAACGGGAAGAGGGGGAACCAATGAGAGACTAGCTCTAGGTGTTGGGACAGGCACAGGTCACTCTATTTTCCCATCAGGAAGAAGAATTAAGCACAAGCTCAGCCTGCCCCCCAGAACCAGAAGAGGGCCTGAAGCAATCCTGCGCTTTTGCGGCCAGCTCCCAAAAAAGCGAGTTGAAAAATGGAGCTCAGGGGCACTGCAATTCACAAACCTGCAGAGTTTTAAATGATACCTCTCGTCCACAAATATATTAAGGGAAGGCAACGAAGAGGCTTTGAAAGCAAGGCAGAATTGCAGGAAACAGATTTCAGGAGGTAGATTCGAATCGCCTTGAAAGCACATGAAAAGCGGCCAAACGTGGACAATGATGCCCTTGGCCAAAAAGGGCGTATGCGTTTTTTCCTGAATATATTCAGGAAAAAACGCATACGCCCTTTTTGGCCAACCAAGCAACCTGGAAAGGCAAATCAGCGCTCCAAAGAAGTCTCGCTTCCCAGCGGGTAAAAGGGCCATGCGGAAAAAAGTGTCCAAACCAGAAGTGCAGGACCGGCCATGGAGAAATGGGAGCCTTGCTACGCTGATGGGTGGGATGTAAATTGCCAACAGCCACTCTGGAGAAGTGTACGGTGTGTTCTGAAACATCTAAAAAACACAGCTTGGAGAGAATAGGGCACTTCCACTCATGGGCGTATAAGTTGGGAAAACTAAAAATCAGCAAGACACAGGCACCACAAAGTTTTGGGCTGCTCTGTTGACAAGAACCCCCACTTCATTACACCTTAAATATCCTAGGAAAGAGAAAAATGGATAAAGAAGTTGTGGTCCTCATGTACAATGGAATATCACTCAGCCATGAAATCAACGTCATAAGGCTAGTAGCAGCACGATGAGTGGATTTAGGTACGACGATTCTAAATGAAATAAGTCACACAGAAAAAGACACTTATCATAAGATATCACTTGTAGAGGGAATGTAAAAACCGCTACACTTGAACTGAATTACAAAACAGAACAGAGTCACACGTTTAGAAAACACACTATGGCTGCTGAACGGGAAAGGTGAGGTGGGGTGATGCATAAAACAAGGGTTTCAAATTAGCTCAGATACCGTTCCATAAACCCAATATGTAAGAGACAAGACCTATTCCTTTTTCAGTGAACTGGACTCAACACCCCCTATTCACCGCACAAGATTATATCTGACTAGTAAGAATCTTCAAACCTATCTATTGATATCTCTCTGTAAGTGAGTCAAGGGGGTGTAAAGCGGCATAAACACAGCCGTGAAAAGCAGCTAAACCCCATTATAAAAATAAATTACTTTTCAAAACCCGTGAAACAAAGACAGTGAAAGAGAGAGAAATTCTTACAAAATTCGTTCAGGGGCTGTGATGCAACCTGGATTGACCATATCTAGACCCACAGCTGATTGAGACATAAGGGTGGACACTCTTGGGGCTGAGACGTTCGGTGAGGTTGGGTGAGCCAACGCAGACCCTTTCAAGTAATACTGCATGGTACCCATCCCATGGGTCCCAAATCTCCAGGTTCAAGGGCATCTTCCTACATCGAAAACAGGCATGAGAAACCCAGAAGATGGTACACCGTGTGATCGGGAAAGGTTTCTAAAACACACCTCATTTCTCATCTCCTTGGCTCGGGTTCGCCATTCCAGCCGATTTACTAGCCATCTCCCTCCTTGGAGAATCAGCACCTTTAACCTCCTGTTCCGTACAGGTTGCAATTTGTCCTGAGGATGAAGGGGAAGAGGGGGAACCAATGAGAGACTAGCTCTAGGTGTTGGGACAGGCACAGGTCACTCTATTTTCCCATCAGGAAGAAGAATTAAGCACAAGCTCAGCCTGCCCCCCAGAACCAGAAGAGGGCCTGAAGCAATCCTGCGCTTTTGCGGCCAGCTCCCAAAAAAGCGAGATGAAAAATGGAGCTCAGGGGCACTGCAATTCACAAACCTGCAGAGTTTTAAATGATACCTCTCGTCCACAAATATATTAAGGGAAGGCAACGAAGAGGCTTTGAAAGCAAGGCAGAATTGCAGGAAACAGATTTCAGGAGGTAGATTCGAATCGCCTTGAAAGCACATGAAAAGCGGCCAAACGTGGACAATGATGCCCTTGGCCAAAAAGGGCGTATGCGTTTTTTCCTGAATATATTCAGGAAAAAAACGCATACGCCCTTTTTGGCCAACCAAGCAACCTGGAAAGGCAAATCAGCGCTCCAAAGAAGTCTTGCTTCCCAGCGGGCAAAAGGGCCATGCGGAAAAAAGTGTCCAAACCAGAAGTGCAGGACCGGCCATGGAGAAATAGGAGCCTTGCTACGCTGATGGGTGGGATGTAAATTGCCAACAGCCACTCTGGAGAAGTGTACGGTGTGTTCTGAAACATCTAAAAAACACAGCTTGGAGAGCATAGGGCACTTCCACTCATGGGCGTATAAATTGGGAAAACTAAAAATCAGCAAGACACAGGCACCCCAAAGTTTAGGGCTGCTCTGTTGACAAGAACCCCCACTTCATTACACCTTAAATATCCTAGGAAAGAGAAAAATGGATAAAGAAGTTGTGGTCCTCATGTACAATGGAATATCACTCAGCCATGAAATCAACGTCATAAGGCTAGTAGCAGCACGATGAGTGGATTTAGGTACGACGATTCTAAGTGAAATAAGTCACACAGAAAAAGACACTTATCATAAGATATCACTTAGAGAGGGAATGAAAAAACCGCTACACTTGAACTGAATTACAAAACAGAACAGAGTCACACGTTTAGGAAACACACTATGGCTGCTGAACGGGAAAGGTGAGGTGGGGTGATGCATAAAACAAGGGTTTCAAATTAGCTCAGATACCGTGCCATAAACCCAATATGTAAGAGACAAGACCTATTCCTTTTTCAGTGAACTGGACTCAACACCCCCTATTCACCGCACAAGAATATATCTGACTAGTAAGAATCTTCAAACCTATGTATTGATATCTCTCTGTAAGTGAGTCAAGGGGGTGTAAAGCGGCATAAACACAGCCGTGAAAAGCAGCTAAACCCCATTATAAAAATAAATTACTTTTCAAAACCCGTGAAACAAAGACAGTGAAAGAGAGAGAAATTCTTACAAAATTCGTTCAGGGGCTGTGATGCAACCTGGATTGACCATATCTAGACCCACAGCTGATTGAGACATAAGGGTGGACACTCTTGGGGCTGAGAGGTTCGGTGTGGTTGGGTGAGCCAACGCAGACCCTTTCAAGTAATACTGCATGGTACCCATCCCATGGGTCCCAAATCTCCAGGTTCAAGGGCATCTTCCTACGTCGAAAACAGGCATGAGAAACCCAGAAGATGGTACACCGTGTGATCGGGAAAGGTTTCTAAAACACACCTCATTTCTCATCTCCTTGGCTCGGGTTCGCCATTCCAGCCGATTTACTAGCCATCTCCCTCCTTGGAGAATCAGCACCTTTAACCTCCTGTTCCGTACAGGTTGCAATTTGTCCTGAGGATGAACGGGAAGAGGGGGAACCAATGAGAGACTAGCTCTAGGTGTTGGGACAGGCACAGGTCACTCTATTTTCCCATCAGGAAGAAGAATTAAGCACAAGCTCAGCCTGCCCCCCAGAACCAGAAGAGGGCCTGAAGCAATCCTGCGCTTTTGCGGCCAGCTCCCAAAAAAGCGAGATGAAAAATGGAGCTCAGGGGCACTGCAATTCACAAACCTGCAGAGTTTTAAATGATACCTCTCGTCCACAAATATATTAAGGGAAGGCAACGAAGAGGCTTTGAAAGCAAGGCAGAATTGCAGGAAACAGATTTCAGGAGGTAGATTCGAATCGCCTTGAAAGCACATGAAAAGCGGCCAAACGTGGACAATGATGCCCTTGGCCAAAAAGGGCGTATGCGTTTTTTCCTGAATATATTCAGGAAAAAACGCATACGCCCTTTTTGGCCAACCAAGCAACCTGGAAAGGCAAATCAGCGCTCCAAAGAAGTCTCGCTTCCCAGCGGGCAAAAGGGCCATGCGGAAAAAAGTGTCCAAACCAGAAGTGCAGGACCGGCCATGGAGAAATGGGAGCCTTGCTACGCTGATGGGTGGGATGTAAATTGCCAACAGCCACTCTGGAGAAGTGTACGGTGTGTTCTGAAACATCTAAAAAACACAGCTTGGAGAGCATAGGGCACTTCCACTCATGGGCGTATAAGTTGGGAAAACTAAAAATCAGCAAGACACAGGCACCCCAAAGTTTAGGGCTGCTCTGTTGACAAGAACCCCCACTTCATTACACCTTAAATATCATAGGAAAGAGAAAAATGGATAAAGAAGTTGTGGTCCTCATGTACAATGGAATATCACTCAGCCATGAAATCAACGTCATAAGGCTAGTAGCAGCACGATGAGTGGATTTAGGTACGACGATTCTAAGTGAAATAAGTCACACAGAAAAAGACACTTATCATAAGATATCACTTAGAGAGGGAATGTAAAAACCGCTACACTTGAACTGAATTACAAAACAGAACAGAGTCACACGTTTAGGAAACACACTATGGCTGCTGAACGGGAAAGGTGAGGTGGGGTGATGCATAAAACAAGGGTTTCAAATTAGCTCAGATACCGTTCCATAAACCCAATATGTAAGAGACAAGACCTATTCCTTTTTCAGTGAACTGGACTCAACACCCCCTATTCACCGCACAAGAATATATCTGACTAGTAAGAATCTTCAAACCTATGTATTGATATCTCTCTGTAAGTGAGTCAAGGGGGTGTAAAGCGGCATAAACACAGCCGTGAAAAGCAGCTAAACCCCATTATAAAAATAAATTACTTTTCAAAACCCGTGAAACAAAGACAGTGAAAGAGAGAGAAATTCTTACAAAATTCGTTCAGGGGCTGTGATGCAACCTGGATTGACCATATCTAGACCCACAGCTGATTGAGACATAAGGGTGGACACTCTTGGGGCTGAGAGGTTCGGTGTGGTTGGGTGAGCCAACGCAGACCCTTTCAAGTAATACTGCATGGTACCCATCCCATGGGTCCCAAATCTCCAGGTTCAAGGGCATCTTCCTACGTCGAAAACAGGCATGAGAAACCCAGAAGATGGTACACCGTGTGATCGGGAAAGGTTTCTAAAACACACCTCATTTCTCATCTCCTTGGCTCGGGTTCGCCATTCCAGCCGATTTACTAGCCATCTCCCTCCTTGGAGAATCAGCACCTTTAACCTCCTGTTCCGTACAGGTTGCAATTTGTCCTGAGGATGAACGGGAAGAGGGGGAACCAATGAGAGACTAGCTCTAGGTGTTGGGACAGGCACAGGTCACTCTATTTTCCCATCAGGAAGAAGAATTAAGCACAAGCTCAGCCTGCCCCCCAGAACCAGAAGAGGGCCTGAAGCAATCCTGCGCTTTTGCGGCCAGCTCCCAAAAAAGCGAGATGAAAAATGGAGCTCAGGGGCACTGCAATTCACAAACCTGCAGAGTTTTAAATGATACCTCTCGTCCACAAATATATTAAGGGAAGGCAACGAAGAGGCTTTGAAAGCAAGGCAGAATTGCAGGAAACAGATTTCAGGAGGTAGATTCGAATCGCCTTGAAAGCACATGAAAAGCGGCCAAACGTGGACAATGATGCCCTTGGCCAAAAAGGGCGTATGCGTTTTTTCCTGAATATATTCAGGAAAAAACGCATACGCCCTTTTTGGCCAACCAAGCAACCTGGAAAGGCAAATCAGCGCTCCAAAGAAGTCTCGCTTCCCAGCGGGCAAAAGGGCCATGCGGAAAAAAGTGTCCAAACCAGAAGTGCAGGACCGGCCATGGAGAAATAGGAGCCTTGCTACGCTGATGGGTGGGATGTAAATTGCCAACAGCCACTCTGGAGAAGTGTACGGTGTGTTCTGAAACATCTAAAAAACACAGCTTGGAGAGCATAGGGCACTTCCACTCATGGGCGTATAAATTGGGAAAACTAAAAATCAGCAAGACACAGGCACCCCAAAGTTTAGGGCTGCTCTGTTGACAAGAACCCCCACTTCATTACACCTTAAATATCCTAGGAAAGAGAAAAATGGATAAAGAAGTTGTGGTCCTCATGTACAATGGAATATCACTCAGCCATGAAATCAACGTCATAAGGCTAGTAGCAGCACGATGAGTGGATTTAGGTACGACGATTCTAAGTGAAATAAGTCACACAGAAAAAGACACTTATCATAAGATATCACTTAGAGAGGGAATGTAAAAACCGCTACACTTGAACTGAATTACAAAACAGAACAGAGTCACACGTTTAGGAAACACACTATGGCTGCTGAACGGGAAAGGTGAGGTGGGGTGATGCATAAAACAAGGGTTTCAAATTAGCTCAGATACCGTTCCATAAACCCAATATGTAAGAGACAAGACCTATTCCTTTTTCAGTGAACTGGACTCAACACCCCCTATTCACCGCACAAGAATATATCTGACTAGTAAGAAGCTTCAAACCTATGTATTGATATCTCTCTGTAAGTGAGTCAAGGGGGTGTAAAGCGGCATAAACACAGCCGTGAAAAGCAGCTACACCCCATTATAAAAATAAATTACTTTTCAAAACCCGTGAAACAAAGACAGTGAAAGAGAGAGAAATTCTTACAAAATTCGTTCAGGGGCTGTGATGCAACCTGGATTGACCATATCTAGACCCACAGCTGATTGAGACATAAGGGTGGACACTCTTGGGGCTGAGAGGTTCGGTGTGGTTGGGTGAGCCAACGCAGACCCTTTCAAGTAATACTGCATGGTACCCATCCCATGGGTCCCAAATCTCCAGGTTCAAGGGCATTTTTCTACGTCGAAAACAGGCATGAGAAACCCAGAAGATGGTACACCGTGTGATCGGGAAAGGTTTCTAAAACACACCTCATTTCTCATCTCCTTGGCTCGGGTTCGCCATTCCAGCCGATTTACTAGACATCTCCCTCCTTGGAGAATCAGCACCTTTAACCTCCTGTTCCGTACAGGTTGCAATTTGTCCTGAGGATGAACGGGAAGAGGGGGAACCAATGAGAGACTAGCTCTAGGTGTTGGGACAGGCACAGGTCACTCTATTTTCCCATCAGGAAGAAGAATTAAGCACAAGCTCAGCCTGCCCCCCAGAACCAGAAGAGGGCCTGAAGCAATCCTGCGCTTTTGCGGCCAGCTCCCAAAAAAGCGAGATGAAAAATGGAGCTCAGGGGCACTGCAATTCACAAACCTGCAGAGTTTTAAATGATACCTGTCGTCCACAAATATATTAAGGGAAGGCAACGAAGAGGCTTTGAAAGCAAGGCAGAATTGCAGGAAACAGATTTCAGGAGGTAGATTCGAATCGCCTTGAAAGCACATGAAAAGCGGCCAAACGTGGACAATGATGCCCTTGGCCAAAAAGGGCGTATGCGTTTTTTCCTGAATATATTCAGGAAAAAACGCATACGCCCTTTTTGGCCAACCAAGCAACCTGGAAAGGCAAATCAGCGCTCCAAAGAAGTCTCGCTTCCCAGCGGGCAAAAGGGCCATGCGGAAAAAAGTGTCCAAACCAGAAGTGCAGGACCGGCCATGGAGAAATGGGAGCCTTGCTACGCTGATGGGTGGGATGTAAATTGCCAACAGCCACTCTGGAGAAGTGTACGGTGTGTTCTGAAACATCTAAAAAACACAGCTTGGAGAGCATAGGGCACTTCCACTCATGGGCGTATAAGTTGGGAAAACTAAAAATCAGCAAGACACAGGCACCCCAAAGTTTAGGGCTGCTCTGTTGACAAGAACCCCCACTTCATTACACCTTAAATATCCTAGGAAAGAGAAAAATGGATAAAGAAGTTGTGGTCCTCATGTACAATGGAATATCACTCAGCCATGAAATCAACGTCATAAGGCTAGTAGCAGCACGATGAGTGGATTTAGGTACGACGATTCTAAGTGAAATAAGTCACACAGAAAAAGACACTTATCATAAGATATCACTTCTAGAGGGAATGTAAAAACCGCTACACTTGAACTGAATTACAAAACAGAACAGAGTCACACGTTTAGAAAACACACTATGGCTGCTGAACGGGAAATGTGAGGTGGGGTGATGCATAAAACAAGGGTTTCAAATTAGCTCAGATACCGTTCCGTAAACCCAATATGTAAGAGACAAGACCTATTCCTTTTTCAGTGAACTGGACTCAACACCCCCTATTCACCGCACAAGATTATATCTGACTAGTAAGAATCTTCAAACCTATCTATTGATATCTCTCTGTAAGTGAGTCAAGGGGGTGTAAAGCGGCATAAACACAGCCGTGAAAAGCAGCTAAACCCCATTATAAAAATAAATTACTTTTCAAAACCCGTGAAACAAAGACAGTGAAAGAGAGAGAAATTCTTACAAAATTCGTTCAGGGGCTGGGATGCAACCTGGATTGACCATATCTAGACCCACAGCTGATTGAGACATAAGGGTGGACACTCTTGGGGCTGAGAGGTTCGGTGTGGTTGGGTGAGCCAACGCAGACCCTTTCAAGTAATACTGCATGGTACCCATCCCATGGGTCCCAAATCTCCAGGTTCAAGGGCATCTTCCTACGTCGAAAACAGGCATGAGAAACCCAGAAGATGGTACACCGTGTGATCGGGAAAGGTTTCTAAAACACACCTCATTTCTCATCTCCTTGGCTCGGGTTCGCCATTCCAGCCGATTTACTAGACATCTCCCTCCTTGGAGAATCAGCACCTTTAACCTCCTGTTCCGTACAGGTTGCAATTTGTCCTGAGGATGAACGGGAAGAGGGGGAACCAATGAGAGACTAGCTCTAGGTGTTGGGACAGGCACAGGTCACTCTATTTTCCCATCAGGAAGAAGAATTAAGCACAAGCTCAGCCTGCCCCCCAGAACCAGAAGAGGGCCTGAAGCAATCCTGCGCTTTTGCGGCCAGCTCCCAAAAAAGCGAGATGAAAAATGGAGCTCAGGGGCACTGCAATTCACAAACCTGCAGAGTTTTAAATGATACCTCTCGTCCACAAATATATTAAGGGAAGGCAACGAAGAGGCTTTGAAAGCAAGGCAGAATTGCAGGAAACAGATTTCAGGAGGTAGATTCGAATCGCCTTGAAAGCACATGAAAAGCGGCCAAACGTGGACAATGATGCCCTTGGCCAAAAAGGGCGTATGCGTTTTTTCCTGAATATATTCAGGAAAAAACGCATACGCCCTTTTTGGCCAACCAAGCAACCTGGAAAGGCAAATCAGCGCTCCAAAGAAGTCTCGCTTCCCAGCGGGCAAAAGGGCCATGCGGAAAAAAGTGTCCAAACCAGAAGTGCAGGACCGGCCATGGAGAAATGGGAGCCTTGCTACGCTGATGGGTGGGATGTAAATTGCCAACAGCCACTCTGGAGAAGTGTACGGTGTGTTCTGAAACATCTAAAAAACACAGCTTGGAGAGCATAGGGCACTTCCACTCATGGGCGTATAAGTTGGGAAAACTAAAAATCAGCAAGACACAGGCACCCCAAAGTTTAGGGCTGCTCTGTTGACAAGAACCCCCACTTCATTACACCTTAAATATCCTAGGAAAGAGAAAAATGGATAAAGAAGTTGTGGTCCTCATGTACAATGGAATATCACTCAGCCATGAAATCAACGTCATAAGGCTAGTAGCAGCACGATGAGTGGATTTAGGTACGACGATTCTAAGTGAAATAAGTCACACAGAAAAAGACACTTATCATAAGATATCACTTCTAGAGGGAATGTAAAAACCGATACACTTGAACTGAATTACAAAACAGAACAGAGTCACACGTTTAGAAAACACACTATGGCTGCTGAACGGGAAATGTGAGGTGGGGTGATGCATAAAACAAGGGGTTTCAAATTAGCTCAGATACCGTTCCATAAACCCAATATGTAAGAGACAAGACCTATTCCTTTTTCAGTGAACTGGACTCAACACCCCCTATTCACCGCACAAGATTATATCTGACTAGTAAGAATCTTCAAACCTATCTATTGATATCTCTCTGTAAGTGAGTCAAGGGGGTGTAAAGCGGCATAAACACAGCCGTGAAAAGCAGCTAAACCCCATTATAAAAATAAATTACTTTTCAAAACCCGTGAAACAAAGACAGTGAAAGAGAGAGAAATTCTTACAAAATTCGTTCAGGGGCTGTGATGCAACCTGGATTGACCATATCTAGACCCACAGCTGATTGAGATATAAGGGTGGACACTCTTGGGGCTGAGAGGTTCGGTGAGGTTGGGTGAGCCAACGCAGACCCTTTCAAGTAATACTGCATGGTACCCATCCCATGGGTCCCAAATCTCCAGGTTCAAGGGCATCTTCCTACATCGAAAACAGGCATGAGAAACCCAGAAGATGGTACACCGTGTGATCGGGAAAGGTTTCTAAAACGCACCTCATTTCTCATCTCCTTGGCTCGGGTTCGCCATTCCAGCCGATTTACTAGCCATCTCCCTCCTTGGAGAATCAGCACCTTTAACCTCCTGTTCCGTACAGGTTGCAATTTGTCCTGAGGATGAACGGGAAGAGGGGGAACCAATGAGAGACTAGCTCTAGGTGTTGGGACAGGCACAGGTCACTCTATTTTCCCATCAGGAAGAAGAATTAAGCACAAGCTCAGCCTGCCCCCCAGAACCAGAAGAGGGCCTGAAGCAATCCTGCGCTTTTGCGGCCAGCTCCCAAAAAAGCGAGATGAAAAATGGAGCTCAGGGGCACTGCAATTCACAAACCTGCAGAGTTTTAAATGATACCTCTCGTCCACAAATATATTAAGGGAAGGCAACGAAGAGGCTTTGAAAGCAAGGCAGAATTGCAGGAAACAGATTTCAGGAGGTAGATTCGAATCGCCTTGAAAGCACATGAAAAGCGGCCAAACGTGGACAATGATGCCCTTGGCCAAAAAGGGCGTATGCGTTTTTTCCTGAATATATTCAGGAAAAAACGCATACGCCCTTTTTGGCCAACCAAGCAACCTGGAAAGGCAAATCAGCGCTCCAAAGAAGTCTCGCTTCCCAGCGGGCAAAAGGGCCATGCGGAAAAAAGTGTCCAAACCAGAAGTGCAGGACCGGCCATGGAGAAATGGGAGCCTTGCTACGCTGATGGGTGGGATGTAAATTGCCAACAGCCACTCTGGAGAAGTGTACGGTGTGTTCTGAAACATCTAAGAAACACAGCTTGGAGAGCATAGGGCACTTCCACTCATGGGCGTATAAATTGGGAAAACTAAAAATCAGCAAGACACAGGCACCCCAAAGTTTAGGGCTGCTCTGTTGACAAGAACCCCCACTTCATTACACCTTAAATATCCTAGGAAAGAGAAAAATGGATAAAGAAGTTGTGGTCCTCATGTACAATGGAATATCACTCAGCCATGAAATCAACGTCATAAGGCTAGTAGCAGCACGATGAGTGGATTTAGGTACGACGATTCTAAGTGAAATAAGTCACACAGAAAAAGACACTTATCATAAGATATCACTTAGAGAGGGAATGTAAAAACCGCTACACTTGAACTGAATTACAAAACAGAACAGAGTCACACGTTTAGGAAACACACTATGGCTGCTGAACGGGAAAGGTGAGGTGGGGTGATGCATAAAACAAGGGTTTCAAATTAGCTCAGATACCGTTCCATAAACCCAATATGTAAGAGACAAGACCTATTCCTTTTTCAGTGAACTGGACTCAACACCCCCTATTCACCGCACAAGAATATATCTGACTAGTAAGAAGCTTCAAACCTATGTATTGATATCTCTCTGTAAGTGAGTCAAGGGGGTGTAAAGCGGCATAAACACAGCCGTGAAAAGCAGCTAAACCCCATTATAAAAATAAATTACTTTTCAAAACCCGTGAAACAAAGACAGTGAAAGAGAGAGAAATTCTTACAAAATTCGTTCAGGGGCTGTGATGCAACCTGGATTGACCATATCTAGACGCACAGCTGATTGAGACATAAGGGTGGACACTCTTGGGGCTGAGAGGTTCGGTGTGGTTGGGTGAGCCAACGCAGACCCTTTCAAGTAATACTGCATGGTACCCATCCCATGGGTCCCAAATCTCCAGGTTCAAGGGCATCTTCCTACGTCGAAAACAGGCATGAGAAACCCAGAAGATGGTACACCGTGTGATCGGGAAAGGTTTCTAAAACACACCTCATTTCTCATCTCCTTGGCTCGGGTTCGCCATTCCAGCCGATTTACTAGCCATCTCCCTCCTTGGAGAATCAGCACCTTTAACCTCCTGTTCCGTACAGGTTGCAATTTGTCCTGAGGATGAACGGGAAGAGGGGGAACCAATGAGAGACTAGCTCTAGGTGTTGGGACAGGCACAGGTCACTCTATTTTCCCATCAGGAAGAAGAATTAAGCACAAGCTCAGCCTGCCCCCCAGAACCAGAAGAGGGCCTGAAGCAATCCTGCGCTTTTGCGGCCAGCTCCGAAAAAAGCGAGTTGAAAAATGGAGCTCAGGGGCACTGCAATTCACAAACCTGCAGAGTTTTAAATGATACCTCTCGTCCACAAATATATTAAGGGAAGGCAACGAAGAGGCTTTGAAAGCAAGGCAGAATTGCAGGAAACAGATTTCAGGAGGTAGATTCGAATCGCCTTGAAAGCACATGAAAAGCGGCCAAACGTGGACAATGATGCCCTTGGCCAAAAAGGGCGTATGCGTTTTTTCCTGAATATATTCAGGAAAAAACGCATACGCCCTTTTTGGCCAACCAAGCAACCTGGAAAGGCAAATCAGCGCTCCAAAGAAGTCTCGCTTCCCAGCGGGCAAAAGGGCCATGCGGAAAAAAGTGTCCAAACCAGAAGTGCAGGACCGGCCATGGAGAAATGGGAGCCTTGCTACGCTGATGGGTGGGATGTAAATTGCCAACAGCCACTCTGGAGAAGTGTACGGTGTGTTCTGAAACATCTAAAAAACACAGCTTGGAAAGCATAGGGCACTTCCACTCATGGGCGTATAAGTTGGGAAAACTAAAAATCAGCAAGACACAGGCACCCCAAAGTTTAGGGCTGCTCTGTTGACAAGAACCCCCACTTCATTACACCTTAAATATCCTAGGAAAGAGAAAAATGGATAAAGAAGTTGTGGTCCTCATGTACAATGGAATATCACTCAGCCATGAAATCAACGTCATAAGGCTAGTAGCAGCACGATGAGTGGATTTAGGTACGACGATTCTAAGTGAAATAAGTCACACAGAAAAAGACACTTATCATAAGATATCACTTCTAGAGGGAATGTAAAAACCGCTACACTTGAACTGAATTACAAAACAGAACAGAGTCACACGTTTAGAAAACACACTATGGCTGCTGAACGGGAAAGGTGAGGTGGGGTGATGCATAAAACAAGGGTTTCAAATTAGCTCAGATACCGTTCCATAAACCCAATATGTAAGAGACAAGACCTATTCCTTTTTCAGTGAACTGGACTCAACACCCCCTATTCACCGCACAAGATTATATCTGACTAGTAAGAATCTTCAAACCTATCTATTGATATCTCTCTGTAGTGAGTCAAGGGGGAGTAAAGCGGCATAAACACAGCCGTGAAAAGCAGCTAAACCCCATTATAAAAATAAATTACTTTTCAAAACCCGTGAAACAAAGACAGTGAAAGAGAGAGAAATTCTTACAAAATTCGTTCAGGGGCTGTGATGCAACCTGGATTGACCATATCTAGACCCACAGCTGATTGAGACATAAGGGTGGACACTCTTGGGGCTGAGAGGTTCGGTGTGGTTGGGTGAGCCAACGCAGACCCTTTCAAGTAATACTGCATGGTACCCATCCCATGGGTCCCAAATCTCCAGGTTCAAGGGCATCTTCCTACGTCGAAAACAGGCATGAGAAACCCAGAAGATGGTACACCGTGTGATCGGGAAAGGTTTCTAAAACACACCTCATTTCTCATCTCCTTGGCTCGGGTTCGCCATTCCAGCCGATTTACTAGCCATCTCCCTCCTTGGAGAATCAGCACCTTTAACCTCCTGTTCCGTACAGGTTGCAATTTGTCCTGAGGATGAACGGGAAGAGGGGGAACCAATGAGAGACTAGCTCTAGGTGTTGGGACAGGCACAGGTCACTCTATTTTCCCATCAGGAAGAAGAATTAAGCACAAGCTCAGCCTGCCCCCCAGAACCAGAAGAGGGCCTGAAGCAATCCTGCGCTTTTGCGGCCAGCTCCGAAAAAAGCGAGTTGAAAAATGGAGCTCAGGGGCACTGCAATTCACAAACCTGCAGAGTTTTAAATGATACCTCTCGTCCACAAATATATTAAGGGAAGGCAACGAAGAGGCTTTGAAAGCAAGGCAGAATTGCAGGAAACAGATTTCAGGAGGTAGATTCGAATCGCCTTGAAAGCACATGAAAAGCGGCCAAACGTGGACAATGATGCCCTTGGCCAAAAAGGGCGTATGCGTTTTTTCCTGAATATATTCAGGAAAAAACGCATACGCCCTTTTTGGCCAACCAAGCAACCTGGAAAGGCAAATCAGCGCTCCAAAGAAGTCTCGCTTCCCAGCGGGCAAAAGGGC